>NW_027590724.1:72500-92500 GCF_964213995.1 Mustelus asterias
TGGGAGAGAGAGTGTGTGAAAGAGTGTGTGTGTGTAAGAGAGTGTGTGAGAGTGTGTGAGAGAGTGTGTGAATGTGTGTGAGAGAGAGTGTGTGAGAGAGTGTGTGTGTGAGAGTGTGTGAGAGAGTGTGTGTGTGTGTGTGAGAGAGTGAGTGTGTGTGTGAGAGAGAGAGAGTGTGAGTGTGTGTGAGAGCGTGTGAGGGAGTATTTATGTGTGTGTTGATGAGAGTGTGTTAAGGCGAGTGTTTCCGAGAGAGTGAATGTGTTTATGAGAGTGAATGTGTGTGTGAGATGTGTGTGTGTTTGAGTGTGTGTGTGTAAGTGTGTAATAGGGAGTGAGTGTACAAAGTGAGTAAGTGTATAAGAGTGAGTGAGTGCGGGCGGGAGAGGGCATGAGTGTTAAGTTTCAGTTTATCTACTAGTGTGACAAGTAGGGTTACATTAACACTGCAATGAAGTCACTGTGAGAATCCCCCAGGTGCCACACTCCGGAGCCTGTTCGGGTTACACTGAGGGAGAATTTAGCACGGCCAATGCACCCTAACCAGCACATCTTTCAGACTGTGGGAGGAAACCGGAGCACCCGGAGGAAACCCACGCAGACACGGGGAGAACGTGCAGACTCCGCACAGACAGTGACCCAAGCCGGGAATCGAACCCGGGTCCCTGGCGCTGTGAGGCAGCAGTGCGAACCACCGGTGATAAGGGGGAGAGTTAACAGAAAGCAGCTGGTGAGAATATACTGGCCGCTTTTAATTTAATCCAAATTAATGAATTAGAAACTTTTAACCTAAGGAATTGACATCCGAGGATTTCAGTTTAAAATCCCATTGAACCTCCCTGTATAATAATGGGATGTTTTTGCCTGTATTTAGTAATTAGTGACTTCATATCTCACAGGGAGATTAATAAAACTTTTTTCCAATTGATAGGGACAGCTCAATGGACAAAACTGGTGTGAGAAAGGGGCAAATCCTTTGAAAATGGAGGCAGAGAGGAGGCTTTGTTCAACTCCCATTCTTTCCCTGTCTTCAGCAGGCTGGGCAGGAAGTGTGAGCAGAGAGGGGGGGATAGACAGACACACACTGACACAATCCCCCCAATACACTCACTCACACATCCCCATTCCCCCTCCACTCGCTGGGTTGTGGGGAGCGGCTGCAAGGATTTTCAGGGCTGCTGTGGGGAGGTCAGGGGGTGTTTGAAATGGACGAACACGACCTACAGGGGAAAAGAAATAAAGTTTGAAACTAAACTAAAGAAACTAAAGACAGGAACTTGCAGAATCCATTGCCGGCCTGCATTAACATATCAAGAGTCAGTCTGACATTGCCACAAACTCCTCTGGGGTGAGAGGGGGAGGGGGGGTGAATTAGCATCTCAATAGAGAGACAGACATTGTAAACATGTCAGAGACTCAGGGTGGGGTTTGCATCCAGCACACTCAGGATAAATGTGAATCTGAGAGCCTTCAGTCCCCACACCAATAATCCCCCTGCACTGAAAACATTCCCACTCTGATTCAGTGTGTGTGTGTGTCAGTGTGTGTGTCAATCTGCTTTTTGACCTGTGCTTTGCTTGTGTGGACATGATGCTGAATGGACTTGAATGGAAATGCTGGACTCCTCGCTGTGATATGTTGTGTGTCTTATTGTTAAAATGGCCGTGTCTCTTTTTCTCTCTCTTTTTAACCAATTTTTATCTCTTTTTCTCCTGAGGAATTTTGAAAACTGGGGATGTGTCGAGGATCCAAAGGACGGGAATGTTTGTGACCAGGATGAAGGAGAGGAGCTTCTTCCAGAGGGAGGGCTGACTGAGGCCTGTTGCTCAGGCTTCACCCTGAGTGAGTTGTGTCTGTTTATTAACCTGATCCAGATTTAATGTTTCATATCAGAGGGAGCGAGATCTGAATGAGAGTGGAATAGAGAGAGAGAGAGAAACACACAGGGAGGGAACTGTCTCATAGAATCATAGAAACCCTACAGTACAGAAAGAGGCCATTCGGCCCATCGAGTCTGCACCGACCACAATCTCACCCAGGCCCTACCCCCATATCCCTACATATTTACCCACTAGTCCCTCTAACCTAGGCATCTCAGGACACTAAGGGCAATGTTTAGCATGGCCAATCAACCTAACCCGCACATCTTTGGACTGTGGGAGGAAACCGGAGCACCCGGAGGAAACCCATGCAGACACGAGGAGAATGTGCAAACTCCACACAGACAGTGACCCAAGCCGGGAATCGAACCCAGGTCCCTGGAGCTGTGAAGCAGCAGTGCTAACCACTGTGCTACCGTGCCACCCTAACTCTTTAGTCTCTGCTTTACAACTGACTTGTTGTGTTTGGGTGTTACTGAGAGATTGTGTAACTGAGAGGAGATCCTGGGTTTTTGCTGTGCTATTTAATTTAAATATTTTCTTGTATTTTAATTATTTTCTCTCTCTTTCCCCAAGAATTAATATTTAGATTTTACTGAGAGATTGTGTAACTGAGAAGGGGGAATCCTGGCCTCTTGTGCTATTTAATTTAAAGAATTCTTGTATTTTAATTAATTATTTTCTCTTCTCCCCAGGGATTTGAATTTTGAAGACTGCAACATGACTCGGAATCCTTGGACAAGGGGCTTTTCTCCAGAGGAGGATGGATGGACTGAGGCCTGTTCTATAGGCCGCATGTGAGTTGTTGTCTCTTTATTATCCTGATCCAGGTTTAATTTTAATCTCGCTTCCTCGGACGAACCAGTTCTGGTTCGATTGTGGGGTGGGCTGGAGTTTAAAACCCTGGGGTTAAAATATCCCGGCTTTGCAATTAGTCACAAACAGGTTAACCCTTTGCTGGGTGGCAAAGAGTGAATTAAATATCTGTAATATGAAACTGTCTAAAAGTTAGTTTTAAATCCAAGATAACAGGGATGGGAGACAGAGCGCTGTTCCTAATTGTTGAATAAAATTCATAGAGGCCTTTATAATTCAGTTTTCAGATGTTCAGACTTTCATTGTGTCCTCTCTGCAGCTTTTCCCCCATTCTGTCTATTTCTCTCTCTCTTTCTCTCCCTGTCCTTCCTCTATCTGTCTCTCTTTTTTATTCCCTCCCTCTCCCTCCCTCTTTTTCGCAGGAAGTCATATTTTGTTGGACAATCTCTCAGTAAAATCTGAGAAAGGGGAATCCTGGGCTCTTGTGCGATTTAATTTAAACATTTTCTGGTATTTTAATATATTTCTCTCTCTTTTACCCAAGAATTAATGTTTAGATTTTACTGAGAGATTGTGTAACTGAGAAAGGGGAATCCTGGGCTCTTGTGGGTTCAATTTAAACATTTTCTTGTATTTAAATTAATTATATTCTATCTCTTCCCAAGGAATTCATATTTAGTTAGACAATCTCTCAGTGAAATCTTAGAAGGGGGAATCCTGGGCTCTTGTGCTATTTAATTTAAACATTTTCTTGTACTTTAATTAATTATTTTCTCTTCTCCCCAGGAATTTGAATTTTGAAGACTGCAACATGACTCGGGATCCTTGGACAAGGGGCTTTTCTCCAGAGGAGGATGGATGGACTGAGGCCTGTTCTATAGGCCGCATGTGAGTTGTCGTCTCTTTATTACCCCGATCCAGATTTAATTTTAATCTCGCTTCCTCGGATGAACCAGTTCTGGTTCGATTGTGGGGTGTGGGGGGGCTGGAGTTTGAAACCCTGGGGTTAAAATATCCCGGCTTTGCAATTAGTTACAAACACATTAACCCTTAGGTGGGTGGCAAAGAGTAAATTAAATGTCTGTGATATGAAACTGTCTCAATTTGTTTTAAATCCAAGGTAACAGGGACGGGTGACAGACCGCTGCTCCTAATTGTTGAATAAAATTCACAGAGGCCTTTACAATTCAGTTTTCAGAAGTTCAGAATTTCATTTCGTCCTCTCTGCAGCTTTTCCCCCATTCTGTCTATTTCCTCTCTGCTTTCTCTCTCTCCATTCCTTTCCTTCCTCTATCTGTCTCTCTTTTTTATTCCCTCTCTCTCCCTCTTTTTCCCAGGAAATAATATTTTGTTGGACAATCTCTCAGTAAAATCTGAGAAAGGGGAATCCTGGGCTCTTGTGCGATTTAATTTAAACATTTTCTGGTATTTTAATATATTTCTCTCTCTTTTACCCAAGAATTAATATTTAGATTTTACTGAGAGATTGTGTAACTGAGAAAGGGGAATCCTGGGCTCTTGTGGATTCAATTTAAACATTTTCTTGTATTTAAATTAATTATATTCTATCTCTTCCCAAGGAATTCATATTTAGTTAGACAATCTCTCAGTGAAATCTTAGAAGGGGGAATCCTGGGCTCTTGTGCTATTTAATTTAAACATTTTCTTGTACTTTAATTAATTATTTTCTCTTCTCCCCAGGAATTTGAATTTTGAAGACTGCAACATGACTCGGAATCCTTGGACAAGGGGCTTTTCTCCAGAGGAGGATGGATGGACTGAGGCCTGTTCTATAGGCTGCAAGTGAGTTGTCGTCTCTTTATTACCCTGATCCAGGTTTAAATTTAATCTCGCTTCCTCGGATGAACCAGTTCTGGTTCGATTGTGGGATGTGTGGGGGGCTGGAGTTTAAAATGCTGGGGTTAAAATATCCCGGCTTTGCAATTAGTCACAAACACGTTAACCCTTTGGTGGGTGGCAGAGTAAATTATGTATGAAACTGTCTATAAGTTTGTTTTAAATCTAAAATAACAGGGGTCGGAGACAGAGCAATGAACCTAATTGTTGAATAAAATTCACAGAGGCCTTTACAATTCAGTTTACAGATGTTCAGATTTTCATTTCATCCTCTCCACAGCTTTTCCCCCATTCTGTCTATTTCTCTCTGCTTTTCTCTCCATTTCCTTCCTCTATCTGCCTCTCTTTATTCTCTCTCTCTCCCTCTTTTTCCCAGGAATTAATATTTTGTTGGACAATCTCTCAGTAAAACCTGGAAAGGGGCAATCCTGGGATTTTGTGCTGTGTGATTTTCATTCTGGGTGTCCCGGGGGGTTTGATTTCACTGTCTCAGCCCCTCTCTGCCTCACTCTCTCTCTGTATAAACTTTTCCCAAATTACAAAACACTCAACACAGCTGACTGCACCTTGTGGGATCTTGCTGGGGATTTTGTTTTAAAAAGTGTGTTTTCTCAGAGGCAGTTTAAACCTTTCAGGGGACTGTGGGGAAGTCTCCAGACTTGGGACAACACACACACAGGGTTGGGGGCTGAGGGTGGCGGGCGGGGGGGAGGTGGGCAGTCAGGTATACTGGTATTCTGGGAGACTGATATTCCCAACAAGGGCCAGAGGTCTCAGTGCTGAAACATATTAAACTGTTCAAACAGAGGCAGGCAGAAAGCCATGAGGCTTCAGAGCTCCCTGTAGATGCAAAGGTAACTCCCATAGCCAAAAAGTAGCCACATGTGAAGTGGAAACACCTTCCCTCAGCTTGTTACACACTGACCTTTCCACAAACCCCAACATGTTTACAAACACTCGCTGCAGTTTCTGCAAACTTTGTATCAAACTGCCTCCCATTCTGCTCAATACTGACCCCCTCTCAACCTGGCACTGAACTAGTGTCTGAATTGAGACAGAGACACACAGACAGAGTTTTTAAAGCTGAAAGTTTTAAAGTTTGATTATTAGTGTCACAAGTAAGGCTTACATTAACACTGCAATGAAGTTACTGAGAGAGAGACAGAGAGACACACAGAGACAGAGATAAAGAGACAGAGAGATAAAGAGACAGAGAGGATGTTTAAAGTTTTAAAGTTTGTTTATTAGTGTCATAAGTAAGGCTCACATTAACGCTGCAGTTACTGAGAGAGACAGAAAGAGACAGGTTTTAAAGTTGAAAGATTTAAAGTTTATTTATTAGTGTCACAAGGCTTACATTAACACTGCAATGAAGTTACTGAGAGAGACAGAGATAGAGGGAGCATCCAGAGTGGGTTCAGTAACACATTTATTGATCAGATACCTCTCTCTGTGACTCTTTAGCGATGAGATATTCAGCCAGGATGGTTTCACTGACCCTCTTCAGCAGGCAGATATTCCCAAATCCAGCCTAGGTCTCAGACACACACACACACCACTCACACATTCCCTCTGCTCTGTCCAAGGGAATATCTTAATCCAGGAATTTCTATTTTATATTTACAGGGTGAGGGGGGGGAGAAACTCAACTCAAAAATCCTGCAGTCTCTCCAAGCTGCTTTTAAATTTCAATTCAAACCCTGGGCCACATGGGAAGCTGCAGAGATTGGGAAACTTACCAAACCCAGTTTGTGTGTGTGAGTGTCCGCAGCTTTTGTGTCTTTGAACTTGCGAGGGTGCCAGGGAGAGAATGTCACTGTCTTCACCTCTCTCTGCCTCTCTGTATAAAAAAATCACCAAATTAAACCACTCAATAATGCGACCATACACAATTAATTATCAAATATCTGTCTCTCTCGCTTTATCTCTGTCTCTCCCCGTCTCTCTCTCTCCCTGTTCTCTCTCTCCCTGTCTCTTCTCGAGCAGAAACAGATGGAGACAGAGAGGCAGGGAGAGAGAGGAAGAGGGAGGGATGGAAACAGCTGGAGTTGTGAGTTAGATGCAGGGGGAGAGACACAGGCTGTTAGAGGGAGGGGGGGTTTCAGTGAGGGACAGGGTCTCCAGTTTAATTCTGAGGGTCCTGAGAGAGGGATTTCACTGTCTCAGCCCCTCTCTGGCTCCCTCACTCTGTATAAACAATTCCCAAATTTAAAAAACGCTCAACACAGCTGACTGCACTTTGTGGGATCTTGCTGTGCACCACAGTGATTTTAGTTTTAAAAAGGGTTACTTTTAAGAGGGAGTTCCAGCTTTTCTGGAGATTTGGGATGATGCAGACACACACACACACACACACACAGGGTAGTGAGTGGGGAAGGGGGGGTCACAGCAGGTGAGAGAGTGGGGGGGGTGGGGAGGGAGGACTGTGTCCCATCTGATTCAGGTTCACATTGCTGCTGCTGCTGTGGGATCTTGCTGTGCACACACTGGGCCTGTGGCCTTTGCCTGCACTGCAACAGCGACCGCACTTTTTATTTTCAAACAAAATCTGGCTCAGGGACCGCAAAGTGGGTTCAAGGAAAAAGCTTGAAAAGGGGTCGGGTAAATTCAAGCACTTTAATCGCCGAGGCATCGTAGGCTCTGGAGAAAGTGCTGGGGAATGGGAGGAGGATAGATTGGGATTTGATGGCCAGCATCGAGCTGGTGGGCCGAAGGGCCTGTTTCTGTGCTGTGTGACTCCAGATTCTTTTCTCTCTCTCTTTTCCCAGGAATTTCTATTTGGATGGGGGGGGGGGGGGTATAGAATTTCCCTGTCTCTGTCTCTCCAGCGTTCTTACCAATCCCAGCACCCCTCCCCTCTCTCTCTCCCCAGACATTCCTGTCTATATTTCATCTTTCAATAAAATGTTTAAGAAAACACCAATGTGAATTGTTGTCAATTTAATTTGGGAAGAGAGAGAGAGAGAGAGGAGTGGATCCTATTTCCCACACACTCTCCTGCAGTCCTCACCCACAACATTTATTTAATCTGGCCCTCACCAGGTTGTGTGTGTGGGATCTTGCTGTGCACACAGGTGGGTCTGGCTCCCTATTCCTCGCACTGTGACCCATGAGCAGAACTTTAAACAGGAAAGATTGAGGAGAAGGAGAAGGGTTGGGGACGGGGAGGAGGCCGAGAGAGAAATAGAGAAATGGAGGTAGAGCTAAACAGAGAGGGTGTGGGGGGGTGTGAGAGGGTCTCAGGAGGGGCAGGGGGAAAGAGACACAGAGTCTGGGGGTATCCTCCTCCATCGTGGGACTGGCAGTGGGATCTTGCTGTGCAGAATTACCTTCATTGTAATTTGAATCATTCATTCATTGACTAAGGGAGGGTGGGTGTGTGATTGTGGGATTGTAAATATTGTTACCACGCTGAGGTGATGTTTCCCTCTGCGCTATTTTGTAACCCCCTAAAGGGATACACCTTGCCTCGTAATCTTAAGTAAGTGTGTGTGAGACAGGAGGAAGCTACTGGTTTTAGACATTCAATCCCTACAGTGCAGAAGGAGGCCATTCGGCCCATCTAGTCTGTACCGACCACAATCCCAACCAGGCCCTATTCCCATAACCCCACACTTTTAACCTGCTTATCCCCCTGACACTGGGGTCAATTTAACACGGCCAATCCACCCAACCCGCACAGCTTTGGACTGTGGGAGGAATTGGTAAATTAAAGCAGGATCTGACACTCTCTGTATCAGGAACAACTAACAGGTCTTTAATTTAGACTGGGTGACAACCTTATTAAAACAATGAACAAACTGAATAAACTCCCCAATAGAATGCTGTTCCAATGACAAGACTCACTCAGGAATAATGAAATAAATCATTACAGAATAGAGTCACCCTCAAATAATATAACACCAGGCGTCTGTTGGAAGTGTGAACTTTCTTCTGCTGCTTGGGTCTGGAATACTTTCTGAGTTGGTTTCTGCTTCTATTTAGATGGTGATGTGATGAAGCTGTATATATTACTGCAGGATTCAGTATCAGACTCTCCCTCCTTCAATCTAAAGAGGCAGCAAGGTCGCTCCCTCCCCGTTATTTCCCCCTGTCCCGGGTTTAAATACCCAGAATTTCCTCACAGTATTCCTGCAATTTGAGTGGCTTGAGGCTGTCACCAACGCCCCAATTTGAATGCAATTGGTTGTGTGTGTTTGAGAGCTTGTTTTAAAATCATTGACCCAATTCAAAGCCTGTTTTGCTCTGCTGGGACTCTGGCTGCTGCTTTGGACACAAATGTTGTAAAGTTGTCTTCTGCAGCCCTGCTTTCTGCAGTTTAAAATCCCCAGCACAAAGACACAGGCTTTCTAAAGACACAACGCTGGATGGTTTGTTTTGGTTTTCTCAGCATTTCTTTTCAATATTTACATTTGTCAAACACCACATTTTTAACCTTATATATGCAGCTTCATAACAATATTAGACAGGGAGAGAGAGATCGGGAGAGACAGAGAGAAAGTCACACAAAGAGAGAGGGAGAGAGAGACAGAGAGAGAAAGTCACACAAAGAGAGAGGGAGAGAGAGACAGAGAGAGAGAGAAAGTCACATGGAGTAATGAGGATGGGGCCTGGATGTGAATGTGGGCGGTGTAGACCTGATGGGCCGAATGGCCTCCTTCTGTACTGTCGGATTCTATGATTCTGTAATGGGGGCTGCGTGCGGTGTGAGGGGAGGGTGGAAGGGGACAGGGGGTGGGGGCAGCACTGGTTCCCTTTTCCCCCCCTCCCTCCTCCCAGGCCCTGTCCGGGAGGTTTCGGGGCTGGAGGGGATTGTTCTGGTGAACTGGCCGGGGCCTGGGGAATCTGTTCTTTGTCCAGGATGTATAATGCAGCCTCTGTGACCAGGCCTCAATCCCAGGCCTAACCTCAGGAAGGCTTTTGCATTTTGCTCCTTTTCCAAACAGTGCCTGTGTTTAAATCGATGGGACTCGACGGTCGAATAAAACCTGCAGCAGCCACTTTAATACAAAGAACAGCACAGCACAGGAACAGGTCCTTTGGCCCTCCAAGCCTGCGCCGATCATGTTTACCTATCGAGACCAATGGCCTGTGTCCCTCTCTACCCCGTTTGTTCATGTGTCTATCCAGATAAGTCTTAAATGTCGCTAATGTGTCTGCCTCAACCACCTCACTTGGCAGCGCATTCCAGGCCCCCACCACCCTCTGTGTAAAAACCTTCCCCGCACAGCTCCATTGAACCTTTCCCCCTTATCTTGAACTTGTTCCCCTTGTAATTATCATTTCTGTCCTGGGAAAAAGCTCCCAACTGTTCATCCTCGCCACACCCCTCATAATTTTATAAACTTCCAGCTGGTCGTCCCTCAGCCTCTGTCTTTCCAGGGAGAACAATCCCAGTTTATTCAATCAATCCTCACAGCCAATACCCTCCATAGCAGGCAACATCCTGGGCAACCCTTTCATTGGATTTGGGATGTGATTGTGGGTTTTCCTGCTATATCTCTTTCTCTTCAATCTTTCTCCCGTGATTGAGAGTTATCAGGGAGGGAGAGAGAGAGAGAAAGGGATGGTAACAGAGAGAGAGAGAGAGAGAGAGAAAGGGATGGTAACAGAGAGAGAGAGAGAGAGAGAGAAAGGGATGGTAACAGAGAGAGAGAGAGAGAGAAAGGGATGGTAACAGAGAGAGAGAGAGAGAGCAAAGGCAGAGGGGCAGGGAGAGGAGAGAGATTGGAGGGGAGTGGGTTAGCGGGTGGGGGTGGGGGAGCCTCCGCTGTGCACTCACAGCCCAGCCAGCTCCCCAGTCTCTGGTTAGGTGCATTAACCCACTCTGGCGCATTAACAGGCGCCAGAGTGTGGCGACTAGGAGAATTTCACAGTAACTTCATTGCAGTGTTAATGTAAGCCTTACTTGTGACTAAGAAATAAACTTTACTTTACTTTTTACTTTACTCTGAGATAAAGACCCTCACTCACAGCCTCCCAGAAGGTGGGATTTATAAACAGCGACTGTGTAACTGAGGCTGAATCTGTGCTGTTGTGTTTGAAAATATATTTTCCTCATATTTGATGTGTTGTAAAGATATTGGAATGTGGCTGCTACCAAATTGCAGTGAGAGAGAGATGTGGCTTTGCAGGAGGAGCTTCCCTCCCCATTTCCCCATGGAAATCCCTGAGAAATAGCAAACGTGGGCCCACAACACGTCATTATTTGAAACGGTCAGACAGAAACTTATCAGAGAGAGCATTTTAATCCCCATTCATCCCCAGACGGGGAAACAGAGCAGAGATCAGGACAGATTATCCAGAGTAGGAGAGACCGGGGCAGAGATGGGGTATTGGATATATATATAGATCTGGGGGGAAAGCAAGAGAGACACAGAGGGGGCTGGACAGGTTCAGAGATAGAGGCAGAGAAAGAGAGAAACAGCACGAGAAAGAGGGAATCAGAGAAGGGTGTGACTGTGCTCGAAGTGGAAGGTTCCCTGTTCAGATCGAATGTACAAACAGCACCAATGCTGGAGTGACTTATTATTTTCATTTGCGGAGGGGGGGGAGAAATGGAGGGGAGAGAGAGGGAGATGTGTGGTTCCCTCATTTCCCACTCACTTTACCCCAATCCTCACTTCAAAATCACTTTGTATCTGGCCCTGTTCAAGCTGTGTGTGTGTGTGGGATCTTGCTGTGCACTCATGCTCTGTCCCCCTGCCCCATATTCCTCACACTATGACAGAGCCCCATGCTTTAAACATAAAAAGATGGAGGGGAAGGAGGGTGGGGTAGAGAGAGAGAAACTGGGTGAACAGAGAAGGGGTGGGGAGTGTTGGGGGTCAGTGGAGGGAGGGGTGGGGGAAAGAGACAGAGGCTCTGGGGGTGGGGGGTGTCCTCCTGCAGTGTGGGACTCCCTGTGGGATCCTGATTGCAGCATTCCCAGTCTCTCTCTCTCCCTCTCACTGTGAAGCACTCGGGAGAGAGAGGGAGCTGAAATTCAAATTCCTGAGCCTGGGGGAAAGGCTTGTTCTCAATCCCAGAGTCCTGCTTGTGTTTTCAGACAGGGCGCTGGGATTTGTGGGTGTGGATGGAGAAGATTGTTCTGTTTAACTGGGGGGTGGGAGAGAGGGGGGTTTGTTCTTTCTACCTGAGGAATAATGCAGCCTCTGTGACTAGGCCGCACTTCACGGCCTAAATCTCAGCAGCACTTTTGCATTCGCTTAATTCCCCAACAGGGTTTAAGTGGCTGAATTCAATGGTTCAATAAAATGTGCAGCAGCCGCTTCAGGGTGGGATTGTGGGTTTTCCTGCTCCCGCCCCCCCTCTCATTTCCCTTTTGATTGTGAGTTTTATTTTAAACGGTCAGACAGAAACTTAGAGAGAGCATTTCAATCCAGATTCACCTCGAGGGAGAGAAACAGAGCAGAGATCAGGACAGGTTATCCAGAGACAGGAGCAGAGACGGGGTATTGGACAGATATAGATCTGGGGGAAGTGTGTAAGAGACGGAGAGGGAGAAACAGAGGGGGGGGGGGGGTGCGGGGAGGGGAGAGGTGACTGATAGAAGTGGGAACTTCACTGGGGCCTCCTGTGTTTATTCACTGGCCTGTCTCTGGAGTAAAGCCCCCAGAATGCTTTGACGTGTTTAATAAATTCAATATCGGGACAGTCAGGAAGTTCATTGCATTTGAAACGTGTTCCCATTTTGTCAGGGTTTAATAATGAGGAGGTGAAAATGAATGTTTCCCCCACCCCCCCCCCCCCCCCCCAGTGAGATTGTGAATTTCAGCAAGTCCTGGGATCTTGCTGTGCCTTTTATTGTTTATAATCAGCTTTTGTTTTGTGTTTAATCAAATTTCACTTTATTTTCCCTTTCTCTCTTCCAAGGAGAATTCCTTTGGAAACTTTGGCGATGCAGAGAGCGAATAGTTTTGCCGTGAGAAACCCTGGGCCACATGGGAAGCTGTATAAAAAAATCACCAAATTAAACCACACTCAATAATGCGACCATACACAATTAATTATCAAATATCTGTCTCTCTCGCTTTATCTCTGTCTCTCCCCGTCTCTCTCTCTCCCTGTTCTCTCTCTCCCTGTCTCTTCTCGAGCAGAAACAGGTGGAGACAGAGAGGCAGGGAGAGAGAGGAAGAGGGAGGGATGGAAACAGCTGGAGTTGTGGGTTAGATGCAGGGGGAGAGGCACAGGCTGTTAGAGGGAGGGGGGGTTTCAGTGAGGGACAGGGTCTCCAGTTTAATTCTGAGGGTCCTGAGAGAGGGATTTCACTGTCTCAGCCCCTCTCTGGCTCCCTCACTCTGTATAAACAATTCCCAAATTTAAAAAACGCTCAACACAGCTGACTGCACTTTGTGGGATCTTGCTGTGCACCACAGTGATTTTAGTTTTAAAAAGGGTTACTTTTAAGAGGGAGTTCCGGCCTTTCTGGAGATTTGGGATGATGCAGACACACACACACACACACACACACACAGGGTAGTGAGTGGGGAAGGGGGCTCACAGCAGGCGAGAGAGTGGGGGGTGGGGGGAGGACTGTGTCCCATCTGATTCAGGTTCACATTGCTGCTGCTGCTGTGGGATCTTGCTGTGCACACACTGGGCCTGTGGCCTTTGGCTGCACTGCAACAGCGACCGCACTTTTTATTTTCAAACAAAATCTGGCCCAGGGACCGCAAAGTGGGTTCAAGGAAAAAGCTTGAAAAGGGGTCGGGTAAATTCAAGCACTTTAATCACCGAGGCATCGTAGGCTCTGGAGCAAGTGCTGGGGAATGGGAGGAGGATAGATTGGGATTTGATGGTCAGCATGGAGCTGGTGGGCCGAAGGGCCTGTTTCTGTGCTGTGTGACTCCAGATTCTTTTCTCTCTCTCTTTTCCCAGGAATTTCTATTTGGATGGGGGGTGGGTATAGAATTTCCCTGTCTCTGTCTCTCCAGCGTTCTTACCAATCCCAGCACCCCTCCCCTCTCTCTCTCTCTCTCCCCAGACATTCCTGTCCATATTTCATCTTTCAATAAAATGTTTAAGAAAACACCAATGTGAATTGTTGTCAATTTAATTTGGGAAGAGAGAGAGAGAGAGAGAGGAGTGGATCCCATTTCCCACACACTCTCCTGCAGTCCTCACCCACAACATTTATTTAATCTGGCCCTCACCAGGTTGTGTGTGTGGGATCTTGCTGTGCACACAGGTGGGTCTGGCTCCCTATTCCTCGCACTGTGACCGTGAGCAGAACTTTAAACAGGAAAGATGTTGGGGAGGCGGAGGAGGCAGAGAGAGAGACAGAGAAATGGAGGGAGAGCTAAACAGAGAGGGTGTGGGGGGGAGGGGTGTGAGAGGGTCTCAGGAGGGGCAGGGGGAAAGAGACACAGAGTCTGGGGCTGCCCTCCTCCATCGTGGGACTGGCAGTGGGATCTTGCTGTGCAGAATTACCTTCATTGTCATTTGAATCATTCATTCATTGACTAAGGGAGGGTGGGGGTGTGATTGTGGGATTATAAATATTGTTACCACGCTGAGGTGATGTTTCCCTCTGCGCTATTTTGTAACCCCCCCAAAGAGATACACCTTGCCTTGTAATCTTAAGTGTGTGTGAGACAGGAGGAAGCTACTGGTTTTAGACAGATGTGCAGAAGGAGGCCATTCGGCCCATCTAGTCTGTACCGACCACAATCCCACCCAGGCCCTATTCCCATGACCCCACACTTTTAACCTGCTAATCCCCCTGACACTGGGGTCAATTTAACACGGCCAATCCACCCAACCCGCACAGCTTTGTGCTGTCGGAGGAATTGGTAAATTAAAGCAGGATCTGACACTCTCTGTATCAGGAACAACTAACAGGTCTTTAATTTAGACTGGGTGACAACCTTATTAAAACAATGAACAAACTGAATAAACTCCCCAGTAGAATGCTGTTCCAATGACAAGACTCACTCAGGAATAATGAAATAAATCATTACAGAATAGAGTCACTCTCAAATAATATAATACCAGGCGTCTGTTGGAAGTGTGAACTTTCTTCTGCTGCTTGGGTCTGGAATACTTTCTGAGTTGGTTTCTGCTTCTATTTCGATGGTGATGTGATGAAGCTGTATATATTACTGCAGGATTCAGTATCAGACTCTCCCTCCTTCAATCTAAAGAGGCAGCAAGGTCGCTCCCTCCCCGTTATTTCCCCCTGTCCCGGGTTTAAATACCCAGAATTTCCTCACAGTATTCCTGCAATTTGAGTGGCTTGAGGCTGTCACCAACGCCCCAATTTGAATGCAATTGGTTGTGTGTGTTTGAGAGCTTGTTTTAAAATCATTGACCCAATTCAAAGCCTGTTTTGCTCTGCTGGGACTCTGGCTGCTGCTTTGGACACAAATGTTGTAAAGTTGTCTTCTGCAGCCCTGCTTTCTGCAGTTTAAAATCCCCAGCACAAAGACACAGGCTTTCTAAAGACACAACGCTGGATGGTTCGTTTTGGTTTTCTCAGCATTTCTTTTCAATATTTACATTTGTCAAACACCAGATGTTTTACCCTAGATGCAACTTCATAACCATATTAGAGAGAGACAGAGAGAAAGAAAGGGAGAGAGAAAGACAGAGAGGGAGAGAAAGAGAAAGGGAGAGAGAGAGACAGAGACGGGAGAGTGAGGGAAAGCAGGAAAGGGCAGCAAGAGGTCAGGGTTGTGGGGGGGTGCAGTGAGGGGGTGGGGGAAGAGACACAGGACCTGGGGGTCTCTCGTGTGGAGGGAGAGAGAGGGAGACGTGTGGTTCCCTCATTTCCCACTCACTTTACCCCAATCCTCATTTAAAAATCACTTTGTATCTGGCCCTGCTCAGACTGTGTGGGATCTTGCTGTGCCCTCATGCTCTCTGTCTCCCCTCCTCCCCTCCCCATATTCCCCGCACCGTGACAGTGCCCCACATTTTAAACATAAAAAGATGGAGGGGAAGGAGGGTGGGGTAGAGAGAGGAACAGAGAAGGGGTGGGGAGTGTCGGGGGCTGAGTGGAGGGGGGTAGGGGGATAGAGACAGAGGCTCTGGGGGTGGGTGGTGTCCTCCTGCAGTGTGGGACTCCCTGTGGGATCCTGATTGCAGCATTCCCAGTCTCTGAGAGAAAGAGAGAGACAGAAAGAGAAAGAGGGGGAAAGACAGAGAGAGAGAGAGAGAGACAGGCAGGGAGAAAGAGAGAGAGAAACAGTGTGAGGGAGAGAGAGAGAAAGACAGAGAAAGATGGAGGGAGAGAGAGAGAGAAAGATGGACGGAGAGAGAGAGAAAGGCAGACAGGGAGTGAGAGAGAAAGATGGAGGGAGTGGGAGAGAGAGAGGGGGAGAGTGAGGAGGAAAACAGGAAAAGACAGCAAGAGGTGAGGTTTGTGGGGGTGCAGTGAGGGGGTGGGGGAAGAGACACAGGATCACAGTGACCCGAGCTGGGAATTGAACCCGGGTCCCTGGAGCTGTGAGGCAGCAGCGCCAACCACTGTGCCCCCGTGTGGACCTACACGTTATGATTCAATTCTGAGGGTCCCGGGGCGAAGGGGGGGGGGTGGATTTCACAGCCTCAGCCCCTCTCTGCCTCACTCTCCCTCTGTATAAACACTTCCCAAATTAAAACACACTCAACACAGCGAACTGCACCTTCTGGGATCTTCCAGAGCACCACAGAGATTGTGTTTTAAAAAGGGTTTGGCTTCGTTTAAAGAGGGAGTTCAACCCTTTCTGGGAATTTGGGATGAGACACACAGGGTAGTGAGTGGGGAAGGGGGCTCACAGCAGGCGAGAGTGTTGGGGGTGTGTTGGGGAGGACTGTGTCCCATTTGATTCAGGTTCACATTGTTGCTGCTGCTGCTGTTGTTGTGGGATCTTGCTGTGCACACACTGGGCCTGTGGCCTTTGCTCGCACTGCAACAGTGACCACACTTTATTAAACAAAATCTCGCTCACGGACCGCAAAGTGGGTTCAAAGGAAGAAGTGTAAACGGGGTCGGGTAAATTAAAGCACTTCAATCGCCGAGGCATCGTAGGCTGTGCAGCGAGTGCTGGGGAATGGGGGGAGTATAGATTGGAATTTGATGGCCAGCATAGACCTGGTGGGCCGAAGGGCCTGTTTCTGTGCTGTGTGACTCCAGATTCTCCTCCCTCTTTTCCCAGGAATTTCTATTTGGATGGGGGGGGCGTTCATAATTTCCCTGTCTCTGTCTCTCCAGCGTTCTTACCAATCCCAGCACCCCTCCCCTCTCTCTCTCCCCAGACATTCCTGTCTATATTTCATCTTTCAATAAAATGTGATGGAAAACACCAATGTGAATTTTTTGGATTTAATTTCAGGGAGGGAAAGACAGAGAGAGAGAAAGAGAGAGACAGGGAGGGAGGGAAAGACAGACAGAGACAGAGAAAGACAGGGAGTGGGGGAAGGAGAGACAGACAGAGAGAGAGAGAGAGAAAAGCAGCCGAATAAAACCTGCAGCAGCCGCTTTATTCCATCGGATTGGGGATGTGATTGTGGGTTTTCCTGCTATCTCTCTCTCTCTCCCATCTTTCTCCTTTGATTGTGAGTTATCAGGGAAGGAGAGAGAGAGAAAGGGAGGGTAACAGAGGGAGATCAAAGGCAGAGGGGCAGGGAGAGGAGACACACTGGAGGGGGGGGTGGGTTAGGGGTGGGTCCTCTGCTCTGCACTCACAGCCCAGCTCCCCAGTCTCTGGGGAAAAGACCCTCACTCACACCCTCCCAGAAGGTGGGATTTGTAACCAGCGGCTGTGTGACTGAGGCTGAATCTGGGCTGTTGTGTTTGAATAGATTTTTTCCCAATATAAAGATATTGGAATGTGGCTGCTGCCACATTGCAGTGAGAGAGAGATGTGGCTTTGCAGGAGCTTCCCTCCCCATTTCCCCATGGAAATCACTGAGAAATAGCAAACGTGGCTCACAACACGTCATTATTTGAAACGGTCAGACAGAAACTTATCAGAGAGAGCATTTTAATCCCCATTCATCCCCAGACGGAGAAACAGAGCAGAGATCAGGACAGATTATCCAGAGTAAGAGAGACCGGGGCAAAGATGGGGTATTGGATATATATATAGATCTGGGGGGAAAGCAAAAGAGACACAGAGGGGGCTGGACAGGTTCAGAGATAGAGGCAGAGAAAGAGAGAAACAGCGAGAGACAGAGGGAATGGGAGAGAGAGGTGTGACTCTGCTCGAAGTGGAAGGTTCCCTGTTCATATCGAATGTACAAACAGCACCAATGCTGGAGTGACTTATTATTTTCATTTGCGGTGGGGGAGAGATGGAGGGGAAAGAGAGGGAGACGTGTGGTTCCCTCATTTCCCACTCACTTTACCCCAATCCTCACTTCAAAATCACTTTGTATCTGGCCGTGTTCAAGCTGTGTGTGTGTGGGATCTTGCTGTGCACTCATGCTCCGTCCCCCTGCCCCATATTCCTCACACTATGACAGAGCCCCATGCTTTAAACATAAAAAGATGGAGGGGAAGGAGGGTGGGGTAGAGAGAGAGAAACAGGGTGAACAGAGAAGGGGTGGGGAGTGTTGGGTGCTCAGTGGAGGGGGGTAGGGGGATAGAGACAGAGGCTCTGGGGGGGGGGGGAGGTGTCCTCCTGCAGTGTGGGACTCCCTGTGGGATCCTGATTGCAGCATTCCCAGTCTCTCTCCCTCTCACTGTGAAGCACTCAGGAGGGAGAGGGAGCTGAAATTCAAATTCCTGAGCCTGGGGGAAAGGCTTGTTCTCAATCCCAGAGTCCTGCTTGTGTTTTCAGACAGGGCGCTGGGATTTGTGGGTGTGGATGGAGAAGATTGTTCTGTTTAACTGGGGGGTGGGAGAGAGGGGGGTTTGTTCTTTCCACCTGAGGAATAATGCAGCCTCTGTGACTAGGCCGCACTTCACGGCCTAAATCTCAGCAGCACTTTTGCATTCGCTTAATTCCCCAACAGGGTTTAAGTGGCTGAATTCAATGGTTCAATAAAATGTGAAGCAGCCGCTTCAGGGTGGGATTGTGGATTTTCCTGCCCCCCCGCCCCCCTCTCATTTCCCTTTTGATTGTGAGTTTTATTTTAAACGGTCAGACAGAAACTTAGAGAGAGCATTTCAATCCAGATTCACCTCGAGAGAGAGAAACAGAGCAGAGATCAGGACAGGTTATCCAGAGACGGGGTATTGGACAGATATAGATCTGGGGGAAGTGTGTAGGAGACGGAGAGGGAGAAACAGAGGGGGGGGGGGGGGGCGGAGAGAGGTGACTGACAGAAGTGGGAACTTCATTGGGGCCTCCTGTGTTTATTCACTGGCCTGTCTCTGGAGTAAAGCCCCCAGAATGCTTTGACGTGTTTAATAAATTCAATATCGGGACAGTCAGGAGGCAGTTGCAAGTTCATTGCATTTGAAACTTGTTCCCATTTTGTCAGGGTTTAATAATGAGGAGGTGAAAATGAATGTTTCCCCCCCCTCGCCCCAGTGAGATTGTGAATTTCAGCAAGTCCTGGGATCTTGCTGTGCCTTTTATTGTTTATAATCAGCTTTTGTTTTGTGTTTAATCAAATTTCACTTTATTTTCTCTTTCTCTCTTCCAAGGAGAATTCCTTTGGAAACTTTGGCGATGCAGAGAGCGAATAGTTTTGCCGTGAGGAATCCTCGGACAAGAGCTATAACCAGAGAGAAAAATATTAATAAAAGTCCCCGTGTCTTTGTCGTTCATTTTTATTCACAGATAGACTGGTGGGGCTTTTACACGGAGGGTTAGTGGTCTGTGTGTCAGGGGGAGGGGGCATTCCCAGTGATCCCTGCTCCAATGTAATCCCACAGATTTCAATCCCTCTCCCTGAAGCTCTGTCTGTGCAACTCCCCCATCCTCAGAACTGTTTCTCCACATCTTTCCAATCCCGGTCTCTCCCCATCCTTTATACCTCAGCCTCTCACAATGGCAGCATCTTTCCCTTTTTCTCTCCTTCTCTCTATCTTTCACTCTCTCTCTGAAACTTTGTCACTCTGTCTTGCCAAAGCCCCACTTTCTATTTATCTCGACATCTCACTTTGTATCTCAGCCTCTCCGTCTCTCTCTCTCTCTGTGGATCATTTTATCTCAATCACAGCAGCCTCCTCTCCGTCTCTCTCTCTCTATCTCTGCTCCCCCCTCTGTCTATCTCTGCTCCCTCTCTGTGACTCATTCTGTCTGAAGTACAGCAGCATTCTCTCTCACTCCCCATCTCTATATCTTTTCACAATAACTTCATTGCAGTGTTAATGTAAGCCTACTTGTGATTAACAAATAAAATTTTAACATTAACTCTGCTTTTATTTGTCTCTTATCTCTCTCTCTCTATCGCTTCCCTCTCTCTATCTGCTTCCCCCTCTCTCTGATCTCTGCTTCCTTCTCTGTGAATCAGTCTGAATTACAGTCGCATCCTCCCCATCTCCATCTCTCTGATCTCTGCTTCCCCCTC
>NW_027590724.1:97500-177500 GCF_964213995.1 Mustelus asterias
AAAGGATTGCCAGCTGGACGCCAAGGTGGAAAAATGTGAGGTTATCTAATTTTGTAGGAAAAACAGACATTAAGACAACTTCAAGATATTTTGATGTCCTTGTTGATGAGGCACTGAAAGCGAAGATGAGAGCAGTTAAGATAACACATGGTATGTTAGCCATTATTCTAAGAGGATTTGAGTGGAGGAAAAAGATGTCTTCCTGCAATTATATGCAGCCTTGCTGAGACCAACCTGGAGGATTGTGTACAGTTTTGGTCTCCTGGCTGAAGCAAAGATGTACTTGGCATGTAAAGAAGGTTCACTAAAATAGGTCCAGGGACAGATGGGTTGTACTATGAGGAACAAAAATACTTTATTCTCAGGCCTTTAGAAGAATGGCAGCCGAACTTATTCAAACCTACACTAATTTACGGAGTTCAATAGGCCAGATGTAGAAAGGATGTTTCCCCTTGCTGGAGGGTCTGAAACCTGGGACACAGTCTGAGAATTAGGGGCAGTTATTTAGGCTGAGATGAGGGGTATTTGTTTTCCATTAGAATGCTGGTGAATCAAGGAATGCAGGGATAATGCTGGAAATGGTGTTGAAGCCGAGGATCAGCCATGGTCACATTTAATGATGGAGTGGATTTGAAGGACAGAATGGATGACTCCTGCTCCTGTTTCTTAACATTCTTACTGCAATAGGAATGGAAGGTAAGAGTAAGAAGGTTTTGCTGCAGCTTTACACGACCTTCATTAGATCACAACTGGAGTAATGTGTATAATGTTGAGCTCTTTACTTAAAAAAGGATAGAATTGTATTGGAACCAGTTCAGAGAAAGTTCACTCAGCTGATTCCTGGGATGGAGAGGTTTATTTTACGAGGAAAATTTGAGCAGATTGGAGCAATATCTATGAAAGTTCAGAAGATTAAAAGGTTACCGCGTTGAGGGGATGAGACAGGGTGGTTGCTGAGAGGCTGTTTCTTCTTGTAAGAGAAACCAGAACAAGGGGACAGATTTTAAAATGTAATTGTCAGTCCCTTAAGACTGAGATGAGGAGAAATTTATTTTTTAGATGGTGGCTGGTCAGTGGAATTCTCTTCCCTGGAGACTCGTGGCGGCAGAATCATTGAATATATTCAAGGCTGAGTTAAGAATGATTTTGGATTGAGAAGCGAATCAAGGGCATTTTCGTGGGTGAGGGCCGTGACTTCGGGCCCGGACAGATCCTGCCCGAGTAAAGGTTCAATTCCTCGCATAGGTCGCCCGGTCATGAGGACATGGGGGTTAATCCGGTGGAACTAGATACGGAATTCCGCACTATCATTAATATGAATGGAAGGACTTTGTTCCAGGAGTGATTGTTCTGCTGAACGGTCTTATGGATCATATCTTTGAGGGTACGGTTCATCCTCTCTACTACACCGCTAGATTGGGGGTGGTAAGCAATGTGGAATTTTTGCTTTATCCCCAACAATTCCATTACACGTTGCATTACCTGGGCAGTGAAGTGCGTGCCCTGGTCTGAGTCGATGCTGCGGGGAAGGCCCCACCTCGTGAATATGTGCTGCACTAGGATGTCAGCCATGACCTTGGCTGTGTTTGTGTGCATTGGAAAAGCTTCCACCCATTTACTAAAAGTGTCTGTGATGACCAGGGTGTATTTGTAACCTCCCACTCCGGGCGGTAGGGGACCAATATAGTCAATCTGGAGATTTGTCCCGGGACCTTCCACAGGGCGAGTCTGCCTCAGTTCCCCTTTGTGGGGATATTTATCAGGATTGTTCAGTGCACAGATGATACAATTATCAACGTAATGCCGCACATCCTGTTCTAGGTTTGGCCACCAACACAATCCTTTGATTCGCTCACTTGTAGTTCCTGCCCCTTGATGGCCCTGGACATGGTGGTTTTGGAAAATGATTTGGTTACGGTCCCTGGTTGGGACCACATATAGGCCGTCCTTAAGGACAAGCCCATCCTGGACCGATATTGCGTCTCGCCATTTTTCAAAGGAGGCGGGTTTTGCCCCTTCCTGAATTTGTTTCAGGTCCTGGTCACTGCTCTGGGCTTGTTTTAGGTCTTCAACCTTGGTCTGGCTAACAGTCACAGCTTCAATTCGCTCTGTAACTATTGGTTGCCAAAATTCTCCCTCTCTAGCACCCTGTTTGGCTAATTCATCTGCCCTTATGTTCCCAAGTGGGGAGGTGCGGTGGTGGGCCTTTACTTTAATTATGCCAGACTCCCGGTCTTGGGCAGCCTGGAAAATAAATCTTAACAGTGGGGCTGATGGTAGAGGTTTCCCCATCTGCTGATATGAATCCCCTTGCTTCCCATAGGGGCATGGAGTCTGTTAAACTGTTGCAGACATACATACTATCGGAGTGTATGTCCGCGGGTGTGGGGAACAGGTCAGGATGGCTGACTACGTACGCTATCGCTGCCAGTTCTGCAGCTTGTGCACTCATGTGTGCTGGAAGTTTTAAGGCTATCTCCCTCAGGGGCTCGCCTTCTTGGTCTTCCACGTATATCCCACATCCTGTCCTCCTGTTTCCCTCTTCCACCATGGATGACCCATCTACAAAAATGTTTAAACTGAATGGCAGGACTTAAACATAACAGAATAAGTTTAACCTCTTCTGCCTCATCTAGACCGTTTAAAACACGATATTGGGTAACCTGGTCAAAGAGAGCATGTGGATCCCCGGAGGGTTCAAATACTCCAATCACTTTAGCTATGTCAGTGAGCTGTGTCATGGTGTATGGAGTTACATAAGTCACATTGTGGTTCTGTCCGTCCTGTCGTTGGGTGGTGACCGGATTCATCGGTACAGGAACCGGATTAGTGACTGGGCTTTTTGAACGAGGAGCTGAGACTGAGTTTCCCCAGGTGGGGGCTTGATTCGGTGGTGCCGTTCGTTCCACTACTGGGAAGGGAGGTGGGGATCCCCAGTCGGCAGTGACGCTAGCTGTTGCATAATGGCAGGCATCCTCTTCTAAATCCCCCCACTCTACCCCTGGGTCACTATCCCCTGTTTCAGTCGTGTATGCACACATTACACCCCTTTTTATGGCAAGTTGTGCTTTTAAATCTTCAATCTCACGCAGGCATTTGGAGTGGTCTGTTGCGCGGGCTGTATTTACGTTTCCTGCTTGGTGCAAAACTTTTACTGCAGCCTGTAGGTCGCTGCATTTACGTTTAACTTCCTCTCCCTGTTGCAGCGCAGCCTCTCTCTCACGGACAGCACGCCGTGCCCTTTGGCAGGCTTTATCACATTGAGCCTGGAATTGGCTCATGTGTATCATGTTAATCTGGTTCCTTTCTTCTCCTGTGCTTACCTCCGCTTCCAATTGTTGTGTGCGCGCGGTCTTCCACCGGGCGCACTAAAATGTGAGGATGGTTAGGTACACTATCATAAGTAGGATTCCTATTACGGCCAGTTGTGACAGAATGCGGACCCATGGGTGGATTTGGACATTTGAACCCCAATCCCAGAGGTCCTCCAATGCAGCATGACTGGCCATGATTATTTCCTTTTAGGATTCGTCACTTGAGTATAGGCAAGGTACTAAATTCCTCCCGTAGATTTTACCCAAATTCCCTAGACTGTTCTAGTTCTGACTACACAGTTTGTCCACCTTGTGTTACAGACACCGGGTTTATGGCCCAATTTACTGGTTGAATCTGTATTAGTCCTTCACTCACTTAAGACTGGCCGTCACGTGGGGCATCTGCCCTCTTAATGCAGGCTCAGACGGAGTGTTGGAGAATACCGGGTTGAAGATTCGACTTCGGAGCAACGTATTACTTCTTATCGAAGTCCCATCTGGGGTGCCACTGTTGTACCTGTTAATTCTCAGATACTTTCAACCAGTTTACTTACTCCAAGGTTTTACCCCGGTGCCCTTATTTGCAAGGTGGACAAGGACAAACACAAGTAAAGGTTCAACAAGTTTATTAAATAACACTATTAACCCTTAAATTACCCACATAAAACAAGAGGATACCCCAGCAGATTCAAGTATACTACCCGTAAAGGTGACTTGGTTAAACTGCAGGCCCGATTCTCTGAGTCCCTCTGGTCTGTTGTCACGAAGGTGAGTCTCGATGGCCGCTTCTTCCTTCCTTCCTTGTCTGGTCAGTCTTCCGAATGGTCACGGCTGTCTCCCCTGTCGAGTCTTCGCTCCTGTGTGCCTCTGAATATGTCCCTTTATCCCCAGCCTGCTTGCCTTTCCAGAAACTTCTCTGGCTTCTGACCAATGAAGTCCCAGGAGGGGGTTCCAATACCCAGTGGGTTTCTTGATGTCTGCCTGACAGGACACCAGGGTCCGCCCCCCAGGTGTCCATCTCCATGTTGTTGAACTTGTTATCAGGTAAGGTTTCTACAGGATTTCTTGGTGACAGAAAGTCTGGCCCGATCTGGGCTTCTAACAATAGACCGATGCATTTCAATGAGGTGCCATGATCTCCTGCTAAGTCTCAAGTAGAGTGTAACGACCTTTGATGGGTGGTTGATGGGTCAGGCCCAGACACATTTGTGTATTGTACAATTGGCCTGCCTGCGGTTTGACTGTGTTTGATTTCAATGTGCCCAATTCTTTAATTTAGGATATCCAATTTTATCAGCCTTAAAACTAGGCCCTGTTTATATCACCACACATGGGTGACCAGGCAACAGCCTGATAGAATAGGAGAACTTTCCATGTTCAAAACTGTTGGAATTCCAATGCTCACACAGTATGAAAGGGAACCTGTTGAAGGAGGGGTGCAGTCACAGTGAGACTCCTGAACAATTACAATCTCTCCATCTCCCATTCATATCCAATATCCCATTTACCATTTCTGCAGCAGATTGGGAACACCGACTCGTTCACAGACTAATGGACTCAAAAATCGTCTATCATGTAACCATGATCCTTGCAGACTCCCAGTGAGGTGTCTGTATTAAGGGCAGGTTGGAAAGCATTAACCATCAGAGAGGAAACATCACCTTCATAAAATGGAAAGTTATGGAAATATTAGAGTTAAGTTACGATCTGAAACATTTAATTAAAATTGGTGCTTGTGAAGCGAGGTTTCCAATAACTTAATTTCAATTCCTGCACAAACCTTGACTGAAACTGTAAAGTAAGTCTAACAATTCAGCAAAGATGGTATTTTAATGCAACTAACATTTCTCTCTGTTCTCATTGAAGATCTCCAACAGAAACACAAGGAGACACTCCGGGTACAAACTGAAACACTGAGAGTGAACACTATCCTCATAAAGGAGAAGGTTAAGATTTTCCAGCTGGTTGATCGATACGCTGAGCTAACGGTTATTTTTACTGTTCGAGATCGGACACTTGTCGAACATGAACTGCTGGCTAGAGGCCGAGACCATGAAGAATGGAGAGAGAAACATCTCCGGAAAGAACTGGAAAAAATCCGAAGTGATCAATTGTTTCAGAGCAGCTTTTCCCAGACGGGCAGTTTGCTGCAAAAAATTAGGAGATTATTCCACCAATCCCATTCAAGATCCAAATCTGGGAGTTCAGCAGCAGTGAGCGGAGTGCCGGGAATTGGAAAAACAACAATGGTACAAAAGATTGTTTATGACTGGGCCACTGGGAAAATATACCCACACTTTCAATTTGTTTTCAGTTTTAAATTCCGGGATTTGAACACTATTAACTGTAGAATAAACCTGAAGAATCTGATATTGGATCAATATCCCTACTTTGGGAATATTCTGGGAGAGCTCTGGAAGAACCCAGAGGGATTGCTGTTTATATTCGATGGTTTGGATGAATTCAAGGACAGGATTGATTTTGCCGACAATCGGAGAAATACAGAACCTCAGTCCATGTGCACAGATCCCGAATGCTGGTGTGAAGTGTCTGACATTGTGTACAGTTTAATACAGCACAAGCTGCTCCCAGGATGTTCAGTGCTTGTGACCAGCCGCCCCACTGCATTACATTTATTGGAAAAGGCTGACGTCAGTGTCTGGGCTGAAATCCTGGGATTTGTTGGCGATGAACGGAAGGAATATTTCAACAAGTTTTTTGAAGATCAGACGGTGGCAGCAGCTGTTTTCAAACACGTGGAGGAGAACGAGATCCTGTACACCATGTGTTACAACCCTTCCTAGTGCTGGATCCTCGCTCTGTCACTGGGTCCCTTCTTTACACAAAGAGACAGGAAACGGCAGCAAGTTCCCAAGACCATCACCCAACTATATTCCTACTATATTGACAACATTCTGAAAAACCATTGCCGAGAGATTGAAAACTCCCGTGATGTGTTACTGAAGCTTGGTGAGATGGCCTTCACAGGAGTCTCCAAGAAGAAGATTGTGTTTAGGAATAAAGATTTGATTGAGTACAATCTACAACCTTCCCAGTTCCTGTCTAGATTCCTGATGGGACTTTTAGAGAGAGATGGTTCTGCCCAGAGTGTGGTTTACACATTCCCACACCTCACCAACCAAGAGTTTGTAGCTGCACTCACACAAGTGGTGTGGGAACATCTTTTTTACTCCTGTAACCTTTCTAGAGTGAGTTAGTGAGTGAATGTGAGACTGCGAAGTAGCATTAGTTTCTTGGTTATTTAGCTTTTTGTTTTTTTAAAATTGTTTTTGATACTAAAATGGAAATAAATGAACATGATCTGAGCCATTTTATGCTGCAGGGTGACATAGATTGGGACCGGAATATTGAAGGGTACAAGATGTTTGGGAAGGACAGGGAGTGAGGAAAAGGTGGAGGAGGACTAGCTCTATTAATTAATGATGGTGTTAACACAATAGAGAGGGATGGACTAAGCTCAGGAAACCTGGATGGAGAAACGGTTCAGGAAGAAATTTATGAGAAACGATAAAGGGAAGAAGTCTCTTGTGGGATTGACAGGCCCCTAAACAGTAACCACACAGTAGGAACAAGGTATAAAGGAGTTTGTCAGAAAGAGATGGTGATTATCATTCCGGATTTTATTCTAGATAAAGACAAAAATCAGAGGGACAAAGGTAGCCTAGGTGAGGAATTGATAACTATTTTCAGGATAGTCTATTAGAACAACATGTTTTGCCACCTACGAGGTCAGGCCAAACTTGACCTGGGAAAGTACACAAATAAGGATTAATTAATGACCTGATAGTGGAGGCACCCTGAGATAACAGCCATCATAATGTGATGGAATTTAGCATTCATTTTGAGGGAGGATCTGAGTCTAATATTCTAAACTGAAATAAGTTTAATATTTCACAGTCCACAGACTAGATATATTCAAACAAGAATGATAAATTCCCGGGGAGGGCCAACCCTCTGTGGTTAGTTATAACAGATAAAGACAGTATCAAAGTTAAAGATAAAACATATTTGAGTGACAGATCAGAAGATTTGGCAGATTATCAAAAATAGTAAAGAATGACTGAAAGATGAACAAGGAGGGGAAGTTTAGAGTTCAGTAGAAAGCTCGTCACAAATCTGAAGACAGATGTTGAGAGTTTCCACAGATATTTTTAAACAGAAATGACTGAAAGTGAGTGTTTGTCCACAGAAAGTGAGCCTGTAGAATTAATAATGGAAAATAAGGATATGACATGCGAATTGAACAGATACTTTGAGTTGGTCTTTACAATCGAAGAAACAAGTAACACCCACCCTGCCCTATGATGTTGAGAGACCTTGTTTTAGTTATGTCAAAGTCCTCCAATGATTGGATATGATGCTTAAGGTGGAGGGTGGTTGTTTTCCATGTGTTTCCATGTTTTCCATGCAGTTCTTACCATGTTTATATGTTCACTCCAATGCCTGCATAATGTTTAAAATTGTGTACATATGTTGTTACTGAGAGTTTTTGAAATTAAAGGGGAGGAATGTTATATATATAGTTTGGGGTGTTATGCCCCTTTAAGAGACCGGGATAGGTGACCCAGGGAACAAGCTGGGGAAGCAGTATTAGAATGACTATGCAACTATGAAGACGTTAAGTAAACTGTTCCTTGTTTTAATTATACTGACCTCAATGGTTGTCTTTTTATTGTTTATAATTAGATGCAAACATAATAGTTGGGCCTGGGACACTACCCTGAGGAACTCCTGCAGTGATGTCTTGGAGCTGAGATGACTGAGCCCCATAACCACAACCATCTTCCCATGTGTCAGGTTTGACTCCAACCAGTACAGAGTCCCTTTAAGAAGCACTGTCTGTGATCTTTCCCCATCATTCTGTAACTCTCATCAGAAATTAGTTTACAACAAGATTCTGAACTTTTACTTCAATCCTAAACCCCAAATCTATCCAATACAGCACGGTGATAGTGCCACACAACACTCACTGTGAAGATGGGACTTTATCTACACAAGGAGTGTGCAATGGTCACTCCTACCACTGCTGTCATGGAGAGATGTATTTGTGGCAGGCAGGTTGGTGAGGAAGAGGTCTTGTATGTTTTCCCTCTTGTTGTTCCCTTCACTTGCCACAGACACTCTGTGTCCTTTAGCACTCGGCCAGCTCAATCTGTGTGTGTGTGTGAGAGAGAGAAAGAGGAGGCTGTGTGTGTGTGTGTGAGAGAGAGAGAAAGAGGAGGCTGTGTGTGTGTGAGAGAGAGAAAGAGGAGGCTGTGTGTGTGTGAGAGAGAGAAAGAGAAGGCTGTGTGTGTGTGAGAGAGAGAAAGAGGAGGCTGTGTGTGTGTGAGAGAGAGAGAAAGAGGAGGCTGTGTGTGTGTGAGAGAGAAAGAGGAGGCTGTGTGTGTGAGAAAGAGGAGGCTGTGTGTGTGAGAAAGAGGAGGCTGTGTGTGTGTGAGAGAGAGAAAGAGGAGGTTGTGTGTGTCTGAGAGAAAGAGGAGGCTGTGTGTGTGTGAGAGAGAGAAAGAGGAGGCTGTGTGTGTGTGTGAGAGAGAAAGAGGAGGCTGTGTGTGTGAGAGAGAGAGAAAGAGGAGGCTGTGTGTGTGTGAGAGAGAGAAAGAGGAGGCTGTGTGTGTGTGAGAGAGAGAAAGAGAAGGCTGTGTGTGTGTGAGAGAGAGAAAGAGGAGGCTGTGTGTGTGTGAGAGAGAGAGAAAGAGGAGGCTGTGTGTGTGTGAGAGAGAAAGAGGAGGCTGTGTGTGTGAGAAAGAGGAGGCTGTGTGTGTGAGAAAGAGGAGGCTGTGTGTGTGTGAGAGAGAGAAAGAGGAGGTTGTGTGTGTCTGAGAGAAAGAGGAGGCTGTGTGTGTGTGAGAGAGAGAAAGAGGAGGCTGTGTGTGTGTGTGAGAGAGAAAGAGGAGGCTGTGTGTGTGAGAGAGAGAGAAAGAGGAGGCTGTGTGTGTGTGAGAGAGAGAAAGAGGAGGCTGTGTGTGTGTGTGAGAGAGAGAGCTGGTATGTTTGTGTGTGAGAGAGAGAGGTGAGGGACTGGAGTCAGTGTGTGTGAATTGTCAGAGTGTGTGTGTGTCTGTGAGATAGAGTGGAGTCAGTGTGAATGTCTGTGTGTGAGAGAGAGAGAGACAAGAGTTGCAATGTGTGTGTGAGTGAGAGTGTGAATGTGTGAGAGATAGAGGAGAGCTGCTATCTTTATGTGTGTGTGTGAGAGAGGAGTGAGATTGGGATCAGTTTGTGAGCATACATGTGTGAGAGAAAAAATGTCTGTGTGTGTGATAGAGAGGTGAGCGCATGTATGTGACAGAATGAGGGATGTGAGTGAGAGGGATTCAGTGTGTATGGCTGTGTGTGTGTGTGTGGAATAAAGAAAGAGGTGTGTCTGTGTGAGAGAGAGATGACAGAGTTAGTGTGGGGGGGGCCAGTCCGTGCTGCGCGCCGGGTTGGGTAGGGACACTGGGGATCAGCTTGTTAGTGTGTGTCTGTTTGTGTGTGAGCAAGGAGGAGAGTCTTTCTTTATATCACACACACACCCCTATACACAGAATCTCTCCCCCTCTCTCACTCACACCCATCATTCTGACTCACACATGGAAGCACTCAACTCTCTATCACACACACACACACTTTGTTTCTTTCACACATGTACGCTCACACACTGATTCCAATCTCTCTCCTCTCTCACACACACACACACAGAGATATCAGCTCTACTCTGTCTCTCACACACACACACTCTCACACTCTCCCTCACACACATTGCAACTCTTGTTTCTCTCTCACACACATTCACAGTTTGTGTGTGTGTGTGTGTTAAGAGGAGAGTGTGGCGTGTGAGGGATAGTGTGGAGCGCTGTGTTTGTGTGTGAGAGAGAGGAGTCTGTGTGTGAGCCTGTATGTGTGAGCGAAACAAGATGTGTCTGTGTGCGTGAGAGAGAGAGAGGAATGTGGGTCTGTGACATAACGTTTCAATGTTTGTTGTGTGTGTGTAAATGCAAGACAGAGAAACGAGTTAGTGTGTGTGTGTAAGAAAGATGTAAAACATGCTACCGTGCAAAGGGACCTGTGGGTCCTTGTGCATGAGACGCAAAAGCCCAGTCTGCAGGTACAACAGGTGATCAAGAAGGCAAATGGGATGTTGGCCTATATTGCGAAGGGGATAGAATATAAAAGCAGGGATGTCTTGATGCACCTGTACAGGGCATTGGTGAGGCCGCAGCTGGAATACTGTGTGCAGCATTGGTCCCCTTATATGAGGAAGGATATATTGGCATTGGAGGGAGTGCAGAGAAGGTTCACCAGGTTGATACCGGAGATGAGGGGTTTGGATTATGAGGAGAGGCTGAGGAGATTGGGTTTGTACTCGTTGGAGTTTAGAAGGATGAGGGGGGATCTTATGGAGACTTATAAGATAATGCGGGGGCTGGATAGGGTGGAGGCGGAGAGATTCTTTCCACTTAGTAAGGAAGTTAAAACTAGAGGACACAGCCTCAAAATAAAGGGGGGTCGGTTTAAGACAGAGTTGAGGAGGAACTTCTTCTCCCAGAGGGTGGTGAATCTCTGGAATTCTCTGCCCACTGAGGTGGTGGAGGCTACCTCGCTGAATATGTTTAAAGCGCGTTTGGATGGATTCCTGATCGGTAAGGGAATTAAGGGTTATGGGGATCAGGCGGGTAAGTGGTACTGATCCACGTCAGATCAGCCATGATCTTATTGAATGGCGGGGCAGGCTCGAGGGGCTAGATGGCCTACTCCTGCTCCTATTTCTTATGTTCTTATGTTCTTATGTCTGCGTGACAGAGATAGACAGGTGTGTATATCTAGGAAATTGGATCAGGAATTGGCTAGCGGATAGGAAACAGAGGGTGGTGGTTGATAGTAAATATTCATCATGGAGTGCGGTTACAAGTGGTGTACCTCAGGGATCTGTTTTGGGGCCACTGCTGTTTGTAATATTTATTAATGATCTGGATGAGGGTATAGTTGGGTGGATTAGCAAATTTGCTGATGACACCAAAGTCGGTGGTGTGGTAGACAGTGAGGAAGGGTGTCGTAGTTTGCAGGAAGACTTAGACAGGTTGCAAAGTTGGGCCGAGAGGTGGCGGATGGAGTTTAATGCGGAGAAGTGTGAGGTAATTCACTTTGGTAGGAATAACAGATGTGTTGAGTATAGGGCTAACGGGAGGACTTTGAATAGTGTGGAGGAGCAGAGGGATCTAGGTGTATGTGTGCATAGATCCCTGAAAGTTGGGAATCAAGTAGATAAGGTTGTTAAGAAGGCATATGGTGTCTTGGCGTTTATTGGTAGGGGGGTTGAATTTAGGAGTCGTAGCGTTATGTTGCAACTGTACACAACTCTGGTGCGGCCGCACTTGGAGTACTGTGTGCAGTTCTGGTCCCCACATTACAGGAAGGATGTGGAGGCTTTGGAGAGGGTGCAGAGGAGGTTTACCAGGATGTTGCCTGGTATGGAGGGGAGATCCTATGAGGAGAGGCTGAGGGATTTGGGATTGTTTTCGCTGGAAAGGCGGCGGCTAAGAGGGGATCTTATTGAAACATATAAGATGATTAGAGGTTTAGATAGGGTGGATAGTGATAGCCTTTTTCCTCTGATGGAGAAATCCAGCACGAGGGGGCATGGCTTTAAATTGAGGGGGGGTAGTTATAGAACCGATGTCAGGGGTAGGTTCTTTACCCAGAGGGTGGTGAGGGATTGGAATGCCCTGCCAGCATCAGTTGTAAATGCGCCTAGTTTGGGGGCGTTTAAGAGATCCGTAGATAGGTTCATGGACGAAAAGAAATTGGTTTAGGTTGGAGGGTCACAGTTTTTTTTTTTAACTGGTCGGTGCAACATCGTGGGCCGAAGGGCCTGTTCTGCGCTGTAATGTTCTATGTTCTATATATCTATGTGTGTGTGTGAGAGAGAGGAGTGAGTGAGTGAGAGGAGGAGTGTGTTTGTGCATGTCTATGAGATAGCGTGTCTGTGTGAGAGAGACACAGGATAGGAATGTGTGGGTGTCTGTGTTGGAGGGATTACAGAGTGTGTGTTTGTGAGATAGAGTGAGTGTGAGAAAGAGGAGTGTGTATGTGTGTGAGTGTGTGTGTGTGTGTGTGAGAGAGATAGTGTGGAGTGCGTGTATGTGAGAGAGAGTAATGTGTCAATTTTTGGCATGTGTGTGTAAATGTAAGATAGGGAGGGAAGTGTGTGTGTGTCTGTCTGTGTCTGCGTATACGTGCATATTTCTGTGAGAGAGAAAGAGGAGGATGTGTGTGTGTGAGAGAGAGCTAGTATATTTGCGTCTGAGAGAGAGAGATTTGAGGGACTCGAGTCAGTGTGAGAGAGAGTGTGTGTCTGAGAGAGAGTGTACGTGTGAGAGAGAGAGAATGTGAGAGAGTGTGTTTGTCTGAGAGATTGTGTGGAAGAGAGCGAGAGTGTGTGCGCATCAGTGTGCATGAGAGTGCGTGCGTGAGAGTGTGTGCATGAGAGAGAGCGTGTGAGAGAGAGATCGTGTGTGAGGGAAAGCATGCGTGAGAGAGAGAGTGTGTGTGAGAGAGAGTGTGTGTGAGCGAGAGTGTGTGTGAGAGAGAGCGTGTGTGTGTGAGAGAGATCTGTGTGCATATGACGGAGTGTGTGTGTGCATGTCTGACAATGCGTCCGTGTGAGATAGAGTGTGATAGAGAGAGTGTGTGTGCGTGTGAGAGTGTGTGCATGTGAGAGAGTGTGCGTGTGAGGGAGAGTGTGTGTGATAGAGTGTGTGTGAGTGTGTGTGTGTGTGAGAGCGTGTGTGTGTGAGAGAGAGTGTGTGTGAGAGAGAGAGTGTGTGTGAGAGAGAGAGTGTGTGTGAGAGAGAGTGTGTGAGAGAGAGTGTGTGTGAGAGAGAGTGTGTGTGAGAGAGAGTGTGTGTGAGAGAGAGTGTGAGGGAGAGTGTGTGTGAGGGAGAGTGTGTGTGAGGGAGAATGTGTGTGATAGAGTGTGTGTGTGTGTGTGAGAGAGCGTGTGTGTGTGTGTGTGAGTGCGTGTGTGTGAGAGAGTGCGTGTGAGAGAGAGAGATCGGTGTGCTTGTGACAGGGTGTGTGCATGTCTGAGTGTGTCCATGTGTGCGTGAGATAGTGTGTGCGTGGAGTGTGTGCGTGGAGTGTGTGCGTGAGAGCATGTGTGCGTGAGAGCATGTGTGCGTGAGAGCATGTGTGCGAGAGAGCATGTGTGTGCAAGAGAGCATGTGTGTGAGAGAGAGCACGTGTGTGAGAGTGCATGAGCGTGTGTGGGCGTGAGAGAGTGTGTGAGAGAGAATGTGTGAGAGTGTGTGGGAGAGCGTGTGTGTGTGTGTGTGTGAGAGAGTTTGTGTGTGAGGGAGAGTGTGTGTTAGAAAGAGGAGTGTGTGTGCGTGTGTGTGTGTGTGTAAGAGAGAGAAGTATCTCTGTGTGTGCATCTCTGTGTGTGCAATGTAAGAGTGTGTTTCTGTGTGTTTCCATGTGAGGAAGTTGGAGGTGTTTGTGAGTGAGTGATAATGTTTTGGATAACTCTCACTCTGAGGGTTCACATCCACCCTCATTGCCACACACCAACACACACTCACACCCGCTGATATTGGGAGTGAGACGGACAGACACACACTCTTCCCCGAATGGTCATCATTATTTATTACTCATGTTTTAACATTATCAATTTATTGCTTCAAAATTGTTTGTTCATTGCCCAGCAAGATGTTTCTGTTTATATCTGAGCTTTATTTTTGAACTCATGTTTAATGTTGTGCCAATCTTTTTCTTTCCAATATCTGTTCATCGGCCCGTTGAGTGAGAAAATAACTGAACCTGGCTCTACACAAGAAGGTTGGAGCAGCCGGTAACCACTGGACCAGAGGAGGAGATTGCAGGTTTCTCACCTTCCTTTCTCAGACGGGCTGGAACAGAGATAATGAAGACACAGAAACATACGCTGACCATCCTCCAGAGGAGCTGCTAGATCTTGGCTGGCTCTTTGCTGACAGAGTTTATGAGAAGGAAGTTGTTGCAGAAACAAGTGATCTGCTGGAAGAGGAGCTCCTGGTTCTTTGTCTCCACTGTCAACGCAGACGCAATCTCTCTGGTCTTGAGGAGTTTGCTCCAATTGCTGAAGGAGTCATGGGAAAGATCAGCGGGCAGATGGCAGCAGTGGCCAGAAGCTGCTGTCCCACTCCACCAAGGTGTTTGTGCCCCAGGAAAAGGACAAGTGAAGGCAAATGTCCACAACTGGCGGCAAGAGAGCAAGAGCACTGTTGGAGATTGAAGACTCGGGGGACAGTGACCCCCGGGGGGTGGTGGAGGGGGTGGAGGGGAGAGGAGCTGGACACAAACTACAAAATACAGGAGGGAGGGGAGTTACATTCGTATTATCTGTGATTTTCATTTACAATTAGTTTGATTCTGTTGTCTGGTCTGCGCTAGTTTTAAGTTAAATCTGTTCCACATGTGACGTGTTTTATATGCTATTGAGTCTTGTAAATAAAAGGTTAATCCTGCTGCTCAGTAATTGGTGCGAATGTTCCTCATTTTACAACCTGGATAACTGTATTTATTCACAATTAAGTGCTATTAAAGTCAGTTAATAATCGGATTCATGTGTGTTTTCTCGTGAAGTTTTATTAAATCAGTCTATATTTCAACAATTGCCGACCTAAATTCTCAATGGAATTTCACAATTCAATCCCTTTCATTTGAGTTGTTAGATTCACTCAACCTGTGATGTGAGACATGCAACTCCGCCTGGGAGTTCACTCCCTCCCGCTGCAGCTTGACAGACATGTCCATCGATATGGTGGGGAATGCGGAATAGTCTGTATTTTGTCGAGTGTTCGCCGAGGTTCATGACACCAGACGGCACTTTCATGGTCACCTTACACAACGTAGGTTCCGGAATAATGACCATGAAATCGCCGTCTCGTGTCAAAAGCAAACTATTTGGTCCAATACAAACCTCACTCCCCAACCTCTCTATCCCCCTCCCCAGCAACTACCTGAAGCTAAATTAATGTCACAACATTACTGCCATCTTTTACCCAAAACTTAGCTTCAGACCCTGTCCCTCTATATTTAGAATACAGTAAGAAGTTTAACAACACCAGGTTAAAGTCCAACAGGTTTATTTGGTAGCAAAAGCCACACAAGCTTTCGAGGCTCTAAGCCCCTTCTTCAGGTGAGTGGGAATTCTGTTCACAAACAGAACTTATAAAGACACAGACTCAATTTACATGAATAATGGTTGGAATGCGAATACTTACAACTAATCAAGTCTTTAAGAAACAAAACAATGGGAGTGGAGAGAGCATCAAGACAGGCTAAAAAGATGTGTATTGTCTCCAGACAAGACAGCCAGTGAAACTCTGCAGGTCCACGCAACTGTGGGAGTTACAAATAGTGTGACATGAACCCAATATCCCGGTTGAGGCCGTCCTCGTGTGTGCGGAACTTGGCTATCAGTTTCTGCTCAGCGACTCTGCGCTGTCGTGTGTCGCGAAGGCCGCCTTGGAGAACGCTTACCCGAATATCAGAGGCCGAATGCCCGTGACCGCTGAAGTGCTCCCCAACAGGAAGAGAACAGTCTTGCCTGGTGATTGTCGAGCGGTGTTCATTCATCCACCGACCTCAGAAGACAAACACGGGACACAGTGGACAGAGTACCCTTCGTTGTCCAGTACTTCCCCGGAGCTATATTTAACCATATATATATTTAACCAGCCCGTCTCTGACATCTCCTCCAGTCACACAACCCTGTGAGATGTCTGCACCGCTCTAATGGTGGCATCATGAGCGTTCCACATGCAACATGACTTGCAGCGATAAACTCTCATCTCCAACATTTCAATTGAAATTTCAAAGCTCAATGGCTTTGAAGCCGAATGGTCCAGATTGCCATGGCCTTCAATGTGAACAGGTTGTTAGTGATGTCACTACAGAGGTTGCCTAGGAAACAATGACTGAACACAGGGGGTGAATGTGAGAAGCTGAAGTTTCCACTTGAAGACATTCCCAGTGTCTCTGAGCAGCTGAACTGGGGAAGCCTTTGGGCAGAGACTGTGCTGCTGCTATTGCCCTTCCCGGCCACCAGGCGTCTCTGTAACGCTCCCGGGGGCTGCCTGTGCGCATGTGCGGGACGGGAATGCTCCCAGAGGTCAGCGCGCGGGACGCCGCCGCATTGATGCCGTCTCCCCTGGCAACCGCAAGATGGTCGCCGCCGCCGCCTCCCTTGGCAAGGGAATATGGCCGCTGACGGTCTCCCTTGGCAACGCAAAATGGCCGCCGGCGGGGGGGGGTGTCATTGCGGCGCGTGCGCAGTGAGGTCTGTCTGCAGCCATTGTCCAGGTTGCCCCCAGTGGATGGGGTTGGGATTGTGCAGCAGATGGAGCAACAATCCCAGTTTCAATAGGGGGACAGAAGCTGCAATGCTGCCCCCTGTTGGTCACTTCTCCCAGTCTCAGCATTGCAGAGTGTTTCAACAAGAGTGCATTGTCACAGCAGCACCTTCACCTTCAGTTTCACTTTATTTATTAGTCTCAGAAGTAGGCTTACATTAACACTGCAATGAAGTTACTGTGAGAATCCCCTAGTCGCCCACACTCCGGCGCCTGTTCGGGTTACACTGAGGGAGAATTTAGCACGGCCAATGCACCCTAACCAGCACGTCTTTCAGACTGTGGGAGGAAACCGGAGCACCCGGAGGAAACCCACGCAGACACGGGGAGGGGACAGCCCGGGGGAAAGCTCCATTCCAACTGTCCCTGGAGTGTCAGATTAACCTGGGTCACTCACGCACCCCCGGCTAAGACTCACCTCCCTCAGACAGTGAGGCCCTCCTGTATCACTCACCTTACTGTAGTCAGATACCCTCAGACTCAGCACTGGGCCCTGGGCGTGTTCTTCAAATGCTGCGATCTATCGTGGAGGAAAGAATTGGGAGGATTTTGATTTGATTTGATTTATTATTGTTGCGTGTATTGGGATACAGTGAAAAGTATTGTTTCTTGTATGCTGGACAGACAAAACATACCGTTCATAGAGTACATCGGGGAGAAGTAAAAGAGAGGGTGCAGAATGTAGTGTTGCAATCATAGGTAGGGTGTAGAGAAAGATAAATCTAAAATGTAGCAGGTCCATTCAAAAGTCTGAGGGCAGCAGGGAAGTTCTTGAGTCGGTTGGTACGTGATCTCAGACTTTGTATCTTTTTCCTGACGGAAGAAGGTGGAAGAGAGAATGTGTGCATGAGGTCCTTAATTATGCTGGCTGCTTTTCTAAGGCCGCGGGAAGTGGAGACAGAGTCAATGAATGGGAGGCTCGTCTGCGTGATGGACGGGGCTACATTCACGACCTTTTGTAATTTCTTGCAGTCTTGGACAGAACAGAAACCAGACCAAGCCGTGACACAGAAAGGATGCTTTCTATGGTGCATCTGTAGAAGTTGGTGAGAGTCGTAGCTGACATGCCAAATTTCCTCAGCCTCCTGAGAAAGTAGACGTGTTGGTGGGCTTTCTCAATTATAGTGTCGGCATGGGGGGACCAGGACAGGTTGTTGGTGATCTGGACACCTAGAAACTTGAAGTTGGGACCCAAATGACAAGTTGTCATAGTGTCATCGATGTTTACAGCATGGAAACAGGCCCTTTGGCCCAACTTGTCATGCTGCCCTTTTTCTTTTAACCCCTAAGCTAGTCCCAATTCCCCACATTTGGCCCATATCCCTCTACATCTATCTTACCCATGTAACTGTCTGAATGCTTTTTAAAAGATAAAATTGTGTCCGTCTCTACTACTACCTCTGGCAGCTTGTTCCGGACGCTCATCACACTCTGTGTGAAAAGATTGCCCCTCTGGACACTTTTGTATCTCTCCCCTCTCACCTTAAACCCATGCCCTCTAGTTTTAGACTCCCCTACCTTTGGGAAAAGATTGTGTGTCAACCATAGAATAGCCACAGAATGAAGGAGGCCATTCAGCCCATTCAGCTGGTGTTGACTCTCGCATTTATCCGGATTAAACTCCATCTGCCACCTCTCCGTCCAATTTTCCAGCCGATCTATATCCTGCTGTATTGCCCATTCAGCTGGTGTCGACTCTCTGCTAGAGCAATCGAGCCAGTCCCACTGCTCCACCTTGTCCCTGGAGCCCTGCAAATCTTTTCCCATCAGCTTCCCATCCCATTTCCTCCGGAAAGACAGTGAGGAGCAGAGAGGAAAGAGGGACTTGGGGAATGGAAGGTTTCATCTGATGTTCTTGTTGGCAGATGCTCTGTGGCGGACAAAGCTGGCAGCCTCCTCCAGAAAGCAGCACAGAGTGAATGGAAGGGGCAGAATGTGAGTGAGATGAGACACGAGAGAGAGAGAGAGAGGGGTGAAAGCTTTCTGTCTGTCAGCAAAAAGCACAATGGTGGCCCTGTGTCCTTCAGGGAGAGGCCCAGGCCTCGCTCAAAGCCTGCCCTGTCCTCACACTCACTGGGAGACGGCCATTTCTAACATGCTGTCCATGTTTCTGAGCTGACACTGAGACAAACACAACAACAGCAGCCACTGTCCGGACAAGTCCTCATGGAGAATGAAATGTCCAAAGCCACTTCAAAGGAAGATTGCGCGGCAGGATTTGTCCCCGAGCTGCGGAGGGAGAGATTTGGATGGATGACCAGAAGCTGGGTCAGTGAGGTTGTGTTTTAGCAATGGAGGTCCAGAGAACAGAAAAGGCCCTTCGGCCCATTGCATCTGCGCCGGTCAAAGACAAATCACCCAACTTGGCTCACGGCCTGGTAAGCCTTGGCATTGCAAATGCATAGCTAAGCACTTCTTAAACGTTCTGAGGGTCTCTGCCTCCACCACCCTTTCAAGCAGAGAGTTCCAGACTCCCACCACCCTCTGGGTGAAAAAGGTTTTCCTCACATCCCCTGTAAACCTCCTGCCCCTTACTCTAAATCTATACCCCCTAGTCATTGATCCCACCACCAAGCGGAAAGCTTTCTTCCCGTCTACTCTATCGATGTCCCTCATAATCTTATCCATCTCCATCATGTTCCCCCTCAGCCTCCTCTGCTCCACGGAAAAAAACCCCAGGGTGGAATCTTATCACCGTTCAGGCCGGCAGGATTTTCCCATCCCACTGCAGTGAAAGGAGATTTGGCTGGTCACCAGATTCTCCGACCTCGCTGAGCGGGAGTGTGGCGTCAACAGGTGGTAAGATCACACCCTCAGTCTATAAAATCTCTCTTCAGTTCGAGTGGCGGCACGGTAGCACAGTGGTTAGCACTGCCGCCTCACAGCGCCAGGGACCCGGGTTCAATTCCGGCCTCGGGTTACTGTCTGTGTAGAGTTTGCACATTCTCCCCGTGTCTGCGTGGTTTCCTCCAGGTGCATTGTCCATGCAAAATTGCCCTGAGGGTCCCACGATGTATAGGTTAGGGGGATTAGCGGGAACATACGTGGGGTTACGGGGTAAGCCTGGGTAAGAGTCCGTGCAGATTTGATGGGTCGAATGGCCTCATTCTGGACTGTAGGGGTTCTATGATTCTATGAACTAAAACTCTCCAGGCCAGGCAACATCCTGGTGAATCTCCTCTGCACCTTTTCCAGTGCTATCACATCCCTCCTATCCTGTGCATTCCACAACTGCACAATGTTTCGATGAGGGGCGGCACAGTGGTTAGCGCTGCTGCCTCACAGCGCCAGGGACCCGGGTTTGATTCCTGGCTTGGGTCACTGTCAGTGTGGAGTTTGTACATTCTCCCCGTGTCTGCGTGGGTTTCCACCGGGTGCTGCGGTTTCCTCCCACAGTTCGAAAGACGCGCTGGTTAGGTGTATCAGCCATGCTAAATTCTCCCTAAGTTGCCCAAATAGGCGCCAGAGCATGCGACTACGGATTTTCCACAGTAACTTCATTGCAGTGTTAATGTAACCCTACTTGTGACACTAATAAACAAACTTTTAAAACTGATACTCGATTCCCCCATGTTGGCCTTGTTCTGTGATAATTAATGCGGATGTTTAGATTATTCAATAGTTCTTTAAGGACAGCAGACTCAGGGGAAAAAATACATGTGACTCTTTACATAACAGATATATTTCAAGGGGATACTGCAGCTAGCTGTATCTGAGTGGCAGTAATCTTCCCTCAGAATCAGACAGATTGTGGCTTCAGCTCAGAGCCTCAAATACTAGGCCCTTAGCATCGATCAGAGACTCCGAACACAGCATGATGGGAGAGGGGACAAAGGAAAGTGGTGTTGAATTTGTGAGCCTTGTTTTGTGGAAAGCTTTAGTGTTTGGTCAGAATGTTAATTTTTGAGTGGACCTACCATACATTAAGCTGATCTTTCTCTCTACCCTATCGGTAACTGCAACACTGTATTCTGCACGCTCTCCTCTCCTTCTCCCGACTGAACTCTATGAAAGGTATGTTTTGTCTGTGTAGCGTGCAAGAAACAATACTTTTCACCGTGTCCCAATACATGGGATAGGGCGACATGGTGGACAGTGTTTAGCACTGCTGCCTCACAGCACCAGGATTCAATTCTCGGTTGGGAGTTGAGTTTGCACATTCTCCCTGTGTCTGCATGGGTTTCCTGCGGGTGCCCCGGTTTCCTTCCACAGTCCAAAGATGTGCAGATTAGGTGGAATCTGAGACGCTACAGAAGCAGGGTAAAGATTTGAAAATGAAGTGTTTCTCACCCACTTTTAAAAGACAATCTACATTCGCACCAGTCACATTTCACACACTCTGCTCAGTCCTGTGTTGGGGGGTGTTTAGTGCGGGATCAGTGTTTGCTTTTCTCAAACCTCAGTGATATACCCAACTTATCAAGGGCAAGAGGTTTCAGTGTTTAAACATGTAAACATTACAAAACTAAACCAGACAGAAAGTGATGAGGCCTCACACCTTCAATGGAGTCATCTTCGCTCAGAGTCAGAGAGATTGTGGGTTCAGGTCAGAGCCTGAAATACTAGGCCCTTAGCATCGAGACACACAGAGACAGAGAAACACAGAGACAGAGACAGAGAGACACACACAGATACATAGAGAGATATACACACAGAGGCAGAGAGAGAGACACAGATCCAGAGAAGTACAGAGACAGAGAGACACACAGATACACAGAGAGATAGAGACAGAGAGACACACACATAAACACACTAACAGAGAAATACAGAAAGAGAGTTTGGCAAAGTCAGATTTAATTTTCCATTCAATATTTATTTAAAAATTCAGAGAATATTTTACAGGAAAATTGATTTTAAAGTTAACAAAAGTGAATCTGACCTTTGAGCTTCACAATGAGATCTGAACCCCTACGCTCTGAGCTGCCCAATATCTGTACAGCTGTACCAGACACCAGAAAGAGAAAACCAGAGCTCAACATCACGGGAAATGAACAATTGTGAATCAGGAACGAGAAAAGTTATTAATTTATACCTGAGATTTAAACTACAGGAAAACTATTAACTACAATTACATTACAACAAAAGTTACCTTCTACATTTCACACTGAAAACTGAACTACCGCCCACAATTGTCTCAGTGACAGATTCAGAATGATAAACTGAGAGAATTTCACTGTTGGAGTCATCGACAGCAGATATTGTATTTGTGTCAATCAGGAATCTTAATAATCAGCTGAGGGAAATCTACAACATCCAAAATTCAACCCATCACTTGATCTGTAAAAGAAAGATACAATAATGAAGCATGGGTTTCCTCCGGGTGCTCCGGTTTCCTCCCACAGTCCAAAGATGTGCGGGTTAGGTTGATTGGCCAGGTTAAAAATTGCCCCTGAGATGCGTAGGTTAGAGGGATTAGCGGGTAAATATGTGGGGGTAGGGCCTGGGTGGGATTGTGGTCGGTGCAGACTCGATGGGCCAAATGGCCTCCTTCTGCACTGTAGGGTTTCTATGATTTCTATGAGATGTTTATGATGTGGGACATTAATGTTAGAGTTTTTAATCAATGAATCATTTAGAGATTTTTCAAATCCCTTCTGTTTGACAATCCACTCTGACACCAGTCACATTTCACACTCTCTGCTCAGTCCTGTGTTGGGGGGCGGTGTTTAGTGTGGGATCAGTGTTTGCTTTTCTCAAACCACACTGATATTCCCAACAAGGGCAAGAGGTTTCAGTGTTTAAAAATGTAAAGATTACAGAACAAAACCAGACAGAGAGTGATGAGGCCTCACACCTTCAATGTAGTGATTCCCCCAATCTTTCCTTTTGTATATTGTTTCCTTCGTCTGTCTGAAGTATTGGAGTCGTCGACATCACTGAAACAATACAATCTCTCGGGACAATCACTGTAAACAGCTTCTGGAAACAAAGTTACCACTTTAATCACCCAAAAAGCTGAATGTCCATTCAAACATCTCCCTCCCCACATCCTTGTGAATGCAAAGATAACTCCCATTTCCCCAAAGCAGGAAGATGTGAAATGGAAACATCTTCAGCTTTTTACACACTGCACTTTTCCACGGACCAAAATGTTTCAAAACATTTGCTGAAGTTTTGTTTTAAACTCTTTATCAATGTCCTTCCAGGTTTAGTGTGAAGGTTTGTGTTCCACACTGAGCCCCTCTCAGTCTCCACACGGAGCTTGTGTGTGTGCTGATGCTCCTGTCATTTTGGATGGATACTGTGTGAAGCTGCATTCTCTCCCAGTGAGTTTCTGATCTACTTCACTCTCTCTGCGGCTGGAGCAATGTCCAGCAGGCAGCAGAGGATGGCAGTGTATCACTGTCAGCACAATAGACAAACAGCCTTTAGCAAGAGAGGCTTTGACCCTTTTTCAAACCAAATCCCCAATTTGATGTTTCCAGCTGCGCTGTTTACAATGCTGCTGAATATTGTGTGTCTTTGGTAAACTGGGATGTGTAGCATTCAGTCACATTAAGTGGTCAATAAATACGTCAACACTGTGTATATCTTTCTGTGTGTGTGTGTCAGCGTGCATGTGTGTCAATGTATTTAAATCTCAAAGGAAAATAGGAGCAGGTGTCGGCCATTTGGCCCATCGATTCTGCGCCAGCATTCAAACAGATCATGGGGCACGTACGCACACAAAACACGCACACACCAACACACACAAAACACGCACACACACAAAGCACGCACACACAAACACACATAAAACACGCACAATAAACACACAAACACACAGAAACACACACACACACATCAAAAACACAGCACTGCTGCCTCACAGTGCCAGGGACTCGGGTTCGGTTCCCGCTTTGGGTCACTGTCTGTGCGGAGTTTGCCCGTTCTCCCTGTGTCTGCGTGGGTTTCCTCCGGGTGCTCCGGTTTCCTCCCACAGTCTGAAAGACGTTCTGGTTAGGGTGCATTGGCCGTGCTTAATTGTCTCTCCGCGTCAGAGAGACAAGATCGGGTAAATGCATGGGGTTATGGAGATGGGGCCTGAGTGGGATTGTGGTCGGTGCAGACTCAATGGGCCAAATGGCCTCCTTCTGCACTGTAGGAGTCTAGGATTCTATGAAAACACACAGAAACAGATATTCTCACCCAGTAACACTCACACGCACACAGTAATAAACACACACGGAAACATGTCCACGCACACACACACACACACACGCGTACACACACACGCATGCACACACACACACACACAAACAGACACACACACAAACAGACACACACACACACACACAAACAAACACACACACACATATTCCTATTTTATTTCACACAATCGATTTGCGTCTTGAACATGCTGAATGATTGGGCTTCCACATCGCCCTGGAATAGAAAATTCCAAAGATTCACCACCCTCTGAGTGAAGAAATTCCTCCTCATCTCAGTCTTCAATAGTCTGTCCCTGATTCTGAGATTGTGTCCCCTGGTTCTAGTCTCACCAGCCAGGGGAAACATCCAATCTACATCCACCCTGTCACACCCTGTAAGAATTTTAAGTCTGTTTCAATGGGGTCGCCTCTCATTCTTCAAGGGTTCAAGGCCGACTTCCGGACTTGATGGCCATGGAAGGTGTGCTCATAACGGGGCCAAACAGCTGGATTATCAAACAGTAAATCCTGCCGGGATCATGTATCAGTAAACTCTGCCCGAAACCACTCTCAGTTATTACAATCTGGGCCTTGTATCAGTAATCTCTGCCCGAAAACTCTCTCAGTTATTACAATCTGGGCCTGGTATCAGTAATCTCTGCCCTAAACCTCTCTGTTATTACAATCTGGGCCTGGTATCATTAATCACTGCCCGAAACCTCTCTCAGTTATTACAATCTGGACCTTGTATCAGTAAACTCTGCCCTAAACCTCTCTCAGTTATTACAATCTGGGCCTTGTATCAGTAAACTCTGCCCGAAACCTCTCTCAGTTATTACAATCTGGGACATGTATCAGTAATCTCTGCCCTAAACCTCTCTCAGTTATTACAATCTGGGCCTGGTATCAGTAAACTCTGCCCGAAACCTCTCTCAGTTATTACAATCTGGGACTTGTATCAGTAATCTCTGCCCGAAACCTCTCTCAGTTATTACAATCTGGGCCTGGTATCAGAAATCTCTGCCCTAAACCTCTCTGTTATTACAATCTGGGCCTGATATCAGTAATCACTGCCCGAAACCTCTCTCAGTTATTACAATCTGGACCTTGTATCAGTAATCTCTGCCCTAAACCTCTCTCAGTTATTACAATCTGGGCATGGTATCAGTAAACTCTGCCCGAAACCTCTCTCAGTTATTACAATCTGGGCCTGGTATCAGTAATCTCTGCCCTATACCTCTCTCAGTTATTACAATCTGGGCCTGGTATCAGTAATCTCTGCCCTAAACCTCCCTCAGTTATTACAATCTGGGCCTGGTATCAGTAATCTCTGCCCTATACCTCTCTCAGTTATTACAATCTGGGCCTGGTATCAGTATTCTCTGCCCTAAACCTCCCTCAGTTATTACAATCTGGGCCTGGTATCAGTAATCTCTGCCCGAAACCTCTCTCAGTTATTACAATCTGGGCCTGGTATCAGTAATCTCTGCCCGAAACCTCTCTCAGTTATTACAATCTGGGCCTGGTATCAGTATTCTCTGCCCTAAACCTCCCTCAGTTATTACAATCTGGGCCTGGTATCAGTAATCTCTGCCCGAAACCTCTCTCAGTTATTACAATCTGGGCCTGGTATCAGTAATCACTGCCTGATACCTCTCTCAGTTATTACAATCTGGGCCTTGTATCAGTAATCTCTGCCCTAAACCTCTCTCAGTTATTACAATCTGGGTCTTGTATCAGTAAATTCTGCCCTTCAGCTGATTGGAGAATATCATTGTGAATATTACTGAGTTTGGGATGTAATATTTTCCTGCTGTTGCCAATATGGCTATTTTTAACATAGTTTCTGGGATCCTCCAGTCTCCCCTCAGCAGCTTTCTGGGCAGTGAGAGGTGACACACCATTCACTAGCAGAGGGAGTTTTTGGTCCTGTCGCTGTCAATGGGATTTCCCATTGAAGTCACCTCACGCTAGCAGGAAACCAGAGGCAGGGGAACGAGAGCAGAGAATTCCCCACGAGTGAACAGCCGGAGAATCCCGGACATTAGCTCCTTTCCCAGTTATCACTGCACTCAACCCAGTCGCTGTTTATACGCTCAGTTGTCTCAGTGAATACTACATTACACCATGCTGCTGTGGACACTACAGTCAACCCTTTCTGAGTTCACACAGTATTAATACCATGTATGGATTGATATTTCATTGGACAATGTGCTGGTTTAGATGAATATTTATTGATTCTTGTGATGTGGGTGTCACTGGCTAGGTCAGCATTTATTGCCCATTCCTAGTTGCCCTGGAGAAGGTGGTGGTGAGCTGCCGTCTTGAACCCGCTGCTGTCTGTGTGGTGTAGGTACACCCACAGTGCTGTTAGGGAGGGAACCTGCTTAAATTATCACTGCATTTAACCATGTCACTCTTTATAAAAAATAAACTAGACCATGTCTGGGTAATGAATGTGGAGCATGTCTCCATTTCTCTTTACCTCAGCACTGTATCTGTGTATATAACACTTTATACAGTTTAAATGTTATTTATTAGTGTCACAAGTAGGCTTACATTAACACTGCAATGAAGTTGCTGTGAAAATCCCCTAGTTGCCACACTCCGGCGCTGTTCGGCTTCACTGGGGGAGAATTTAGCACGGCCAATCCACCGAACAGCATGTCTTTCAGACTGTGGGAGGAAACTGGAGCACTCGGAGGAAACCCAGACACGGGGAGAACATGCAGACTCCACACAGACAGTGACGCAAGTCGGGAATCGAACCCGGGCCCCTGGCGCTGAGAGGCTGCAGTGCTAACCAATGTGCCACCCCTAGAAACTAGATACAGTTTCTCTTCTTAATGCATGGGGCCATCCCTCTGTATATACTACAATTGGTCTTTACTTAGTTATTGCTTCACTCAACTATGTCACTGTTTCCAATGCACTCAGTGAAGTCACAGTTATTAACGCACGCAGCCATGCCTCTATCGACACCACACCCGACAATTTCTAAGCTGTTGCTGCACTTCCCCAGGAATACATTTGATCTGTTTCTCTTACATTCAGCATCATCGGAGATACTGCTGTGTTCGGCCTTGTTTCATTCATTACTCAACTCACCTGTGCCTCAGTTTTATTTTACACAAGTTCCTGTCTTTCTTATTCCTACATTCTACCCTGTTTCAGTTGTTACTGCACTGAAAAATCTCTCTGTTAGGTAGACAGAGAAAGAGAGTCAGCTGGATGGATAGACGAATATTCCTTTAAAGTTATATATTTGTGTGGGTCAGCTGGTGCCACCACTCTTGTTTGGAACAGTTTTTGTTTGGTCTTGTTACCAGCTATTGGGTGTTGTGTGAAATGTCCAATTGCTCCAGTATTGTGTGTGTAATATTGGTGTTGAAAGATTGGGTGAATTTCGCTCGAGTCTCTTGGAGATGAGCAGAAATTGAGGAAGGGAAATAAAGTTGAACATCGGTAAAGGGAAAGTGACCACAGTCCCAGATGACGATCTGCTTCTCTCCCCTTTGAGGGGGAGAACTCACTGGCGGTGATTTACCACACCTCAGGCCAGGGGAAAGGTTGAAAGGGTTAGAACATAGAACATTACAGCGCAGAACAGGCCCTTCGGCCCACGATGTTGCACCGACCAGTTAAAAAAAAAAACTGTGACCCTCCAACCTAAACCAATTTCTTTTCGTCCATGAACCTATCTACGGATCTCTTAAACGCCCCCAAACTAGGCGCATTTACTACTGATGCTGGCAGGGCATTCCAATCCCTCACCACCCTCTGGGTAAAGAACCTACCCCTGACATCGGTTCTATAACTACCCCCCCTCAATTTAAAGCCATGCCCCCTCGTGCTGGATTTCTCCATCAGAGGAAAAAGGCTATCACTATCCACCCTATCTCAACCTCTAATCATTTTGGGCTTTCATGACGTGTTGGAGACTTTGTGCATCTCAAACCAGCTGTCCAGCCAACTGAGTGAACCAACTTCCATATTGCCACATTTCAATGCATGTTGCACAACCTGGTCACAAACTATTGAATTGGAGATTACTCACTGATATTGGGATTGATCTGTGACAATTCTCACAGTCGCGTATGTGTGTGTGTTTATGTGTGTGTGTGTATGTATGTTTCTGTCTGTGTGCATGTTAGTGGATATGTTTTTACAGACTCCCAGAGAGAGAGCGAGAGATGCAGAGACCAACAGATGACAGGGTCAAGGAGAGTGAGAGAAAGAGAGAGCCAGATTGAGAGAGGCACTGAGAGACAATGTCTGTCCAAATCCTCTTGAAGCCACTTTGCATTTTCCTCACAACTCACATTCCCACCGAGCTTTGTGTCATCCGCAAACTTGGAAATATTACATTAGGTCCCCACATCCAAATCATTGATAAACATTGTGAACATCTGGGAACAAAGTCCAGATCCTAGTGGCACAGCCGGCCGACACAAGACGGAGAAATCATCTGGCCGGGAACACAACAGCGACATTTTTCAGGGAAGCTCGGAGCCAGCTGTGTCTCAGTGGATCATAATCTGACCTCAGGATCATTCCATTGTGGCTTCAGTTACAGCATCAAATTCTCGGCCAGGCTGGAAAACAAATCACTCCTCAAATCCCCAAATAAAACGTTCTGGGATCTGAACTTAAAATGCTGTAACTGATCATGGAGGAAAGAGTGGGGTCTAATAGACACTGAGAAGATAACTTGCATCTGAATCATAGAACGGTGACAGCACAGGAGGCCATTCAGCCCCATCAAGCCAGTGCGACACTCTGCAAGAGCAATGTCACTATTCCCACTCCTCCACCCTTTCCCCGTCACCCTGTAAATATTTCCCCTTCAGCTTCCCATTCAACGTCCCCGGAAGTCCATGATGGAATCCGCTTCCACCTCGCCCTCAGACAGTACATTCCAGATACTGGACACTCACTACGTTAGAAACATTTCCTCATGTTGCCGCTGTCGCCATTTACCTGAATTCAGCATCCTCTGGATTTCAACCTTTCCCCCAATGTGCCGATTATCTCAAAGCCGATCCTCTCAGTCCCGGGATGTCCCTGCAGGAGTTCCTCAGCGTGAGTGTCCGAGGCCCCAACCATCTTCAGCTGCTCCAACACTGACCTTCCCTCCATCACAAGGTCTGAAGCGCGGATGTTCGCTGATGATTGCACAATGTTCAGCACCATACGCAACTCCTCAGATACTGAAACAGAAAATAAGGACATACCAAACAGGTCAGGCAGCATCTGTGGAGAGAGAAACAGATTCTGGGACCAGGGGGACTGAGAGACAGGCAGATTGAGAAAAATATGCACACACACTAACACTCACACTCAGACAGCCTAAAACTAAACAGATATAGAATGGAGGAGGAATCCCTTCTCCCTCTGTAAATAGAGATTAACTCGATTTCTCTTCCAAAAAGACAGCACATCTGGATGGGCAGAATAGTCTCCAATTCTACCCATGGTCCTTTTCTGATCTCCATTCTTCACATCTGCACACGTTGGCTTCAGCTCCAGTTTGTGAATGAAAGCAAACCCCTGTCCATTACAAATCCACTCAGCCTTTTCCCTCTGCTCTCTCCACACACAATCTACAAGACACAAACAGGAAAGATGGATTCCAGGAGAGAAAGGTCACACCTGATCCTCCTCTCAATGGATTCTCTGTCGCCAGAGAGAACATTCCAGCTCCTACAGAAAGTCACAACTGATTCATGTCAGGGACAGAATTGGAATGAATTAGACACAAGAGAGATGAAAGGTTTCTGCTCATCATAAAAAAGCTAAAGAGTCACTCAATGCCATTAAGGGAGAGACCTCGCTGGTCTGTCTTTGACCCAAGTCACACACTGACTCTGAATGTCCTCACAGCAACTTGGGGATGGACATTTCTAAAGTACAATTCATGGCTTTAGGGTTTCCAAAAGTGTTTCACCGACAATGGAGCGGTTTTGAAATGTTGTCAGTGTTATTTAGGAAATAAGCAAACTTTTGATGCCACACGCATTGAGTTTAAAAATTGGCAAGCCATGTTGCAGCTTTATAGAACCATTGTTAGGCCGCACTTGGAATATAGTGTTCAATTCTGGTCGCCACACTACTAGAAGGATGTGGAAGCTTTGGAGAGGGTACAGAAAAGATTTACCAGGATGTTGCCGGGTATGGAGGGCATTAGCTATGAGGAGAGTTTGGAGAAACTTGGTTTGTTCTCACTGGAATGATGGAGGCAAGGGGGGTGACCTGATAGAAGTCGACAAGATTATGAGAGGCATGGACAGAGTGGATAGTCAGGAGCTTTTTCCCAGGGTTGAAGAGTCAATTACTAGGGGGCACAGGTTTAAGGTGCTAGGGACAAGGTTTAAAGGAGATGTACGAGGCAAGTTTTTTACACAGAGGGTGGTGGGTGCCTGGAACTCGCTGCTGGGAGAGGTAGTGGAAGCAGATACAATAATGCGTTTTAAGGGGCGTCTGGAGAAATACAAGAATAGGATGGGAATAGAGGGATATGGTCCCTGGAAGGGGAGGGGGTTTTAGTTCACACATGGTTGGTGCAGGCTTGGAGGGCCGAAGGGCCTGTTCTTGTGCTGTAATTTTCTTTTTTCTAATTTCAGAGAGAGATATATACAGATACAGAGCCATAGAAAGACAGAAACAGGATGGGATTGTGCTGTACATGTTTCCGAGCTGACATTGAGACACACACGAGATGTACACCACTGATTTGGATGAGGGAACCAAAAATAATATTTCCAAGTTTGCTGATGCCATGAAACTTGTTGGGAATGTGAGGAGTGAGAAGGATGTTAAAATGTTTCACAGTGACTTCAGTAAATTGAGTGAATGGGTAAATGCGTGGCAGATGCTGTATAACGTGGACAAACGTGAATTTAACTACTTCGGACAGAGAAGCAGAATGGCAGAGGGTTATTTAAATGGTGCTAGATTGGGAAATGTTGAGATACAAAGGGACCTGGGTGTCCTAGTACACAAGAGACTGAAAGCAAGCATGCAGCTACAGCAAACAGTTCGGAAGGCAAATGATATGTTGGCCTTCATTGCAAGAGAACTTGAGGAAAGGAGCAAGGATGTCTTACTGCAGCTGTACAGGCCCTCGGTGAGACCACACCTGGAATATTGTGTACAGTTTTTGTCTCTGTAACTATGAAATGCTGCACTTACCATAGAGGGAGAGCAGCGGAGGCACACCAGACTGATTCCTGGGATGGCAGGATTGTCGTATGAGGAGAGATTGAGTCGACTGGGCCTGTATTCACTGGAGTTCCGAAGAATGAGAGGGGATCGAATTGAAATGTATAAATTCTGACTGGGCTGGAGTGACTGAATACAGGGATGTTGTTCCCTCCAGCTGAGGGGCTGAGGGGGTGGGGAGAGGGGGGTTGGGCAGAGAGGCTGGAACAAGGGGTCACAGATGGTGAAACTTTGCAATATGTTTAATCTGTAGAAACCGATCCATCTCAGTCTGTGAACGATGACTGAGCCTCCACAGCCCTCTGGGATAGGGAATTCCAAAGATTCACCATCCTGGAAGCACACGGAATTCAGGAAAACGTGGCGAGATGTATCGGAAACTGGTTTAGTAATTGGACACAAAGGGTGGTGTTGGAAGGCTGTTTGAGTGGCTGGAGGCCGGTGTCCAGTGGTGCACCACAAGGCTCCGTGCTGGGGGGCTTATTATTGTTACACATAAATGAGACAGATGATAATGTGGGGGCAATGATAAGCAAGGTTCCAGATGACACCAAGATTGGGAGGATGGTTAATAGTGAAGAAGGTTGTAGGTTACAGGAAGATATCGCTGGGTTGGTCAGATAGGCAGAGCAGTGGCAGATGGTATTTGACCCTGATAGGTGCGAGGTGATGCACTTTGGAAGCAGTAACAAGGCAAGGGAGTATTTAATGAGTTGCAGGACACTGGGAAGCTCAGAGGAACATATGGATCTTGGGCAATTATTCACAGATCCCTGAAGGCAGCAGAGCAGGTGAATCAAGTGGTAAAGAAGGCAGATGAGACACTTGCTTTTATCAGTCATGGCGCAGAGTAGAAGAGCAAAGAGTTAATGTTGGAGTTGTACAGAGTGTTGGTTAGGCCACTGCTGGAGTACCGTGTGCAGATCTGGTCACCACACCAGAGGAAGGATATGATAGCACTCGAGGGGGTACAGAGGAGGCTCAGCAGCAAGTTGCCTGGGATGGAGTATTTGAGCTATAAGGAGAGACTGGATAGGTTTGGATTGTTTTCTTTAGAGCAGAGAAGGCTGATTGAGGTGTGTAAGATTATGAGGGGTATGGACAGGATGAATATGAAACAGCTGTTCCCCTTGGTTGAGGGGTCAATCATGAGGGGACATAGTTTTAGGGCAAAGGGCAGGATATTCAGAGGAGAGTTGAGAAAAACATTCACTCAGAGGGTGATGGGAATCAGGAAAGGACTGCCTGGGAAGGCAGTGGAGGTCGGAAACCTTACAACCTTTCAAAAGCATTTGGATGAGCACTTGAAACATTACACATTCACTCAGATCAGCCATGATCTTATTGAATGGCGGGGCAGGCTCGAGGGGCTCGATGGCCTACTCCTGCTCCTATTTCTTATGTTCTTATGAAACATCACAACATTCAAAGATATGGTACAAGTGCTGGAAAATTGGATTAGCACAACTTTAGTGGTAGTTACTGTTGGTGCAGACTCAATGGGTCGAAGGGCCTTTTCTTCACTGTACCACTCTATGACTCTGAGGGAAGAAATTCCTCCTCACAGAAAGCAGAGAGTCGGAATAAATGGGTGCTTTTCTGGTTGGCGGATGGTAACTAGTCGCGTGCCGCAGGGATCGGTACTGGGGCCTCAACTTTTTACCATTTATATAGACGATCTGGAGGAGGGGGCTGAGTGTCGGGTAACAAAGTTTGCAGACGACACAAAGATAAGTGGAAAAGTGAATCGTGTGGAGGGCGTAGAAGGTCTGCAGAGAGATTTGGACAGGCTGAGTGAGTGGGCGAGGATCTGGCAGATGGAGTATAACGTTGACAAATGCGAGGTTATTCACTTTGGAGGAAATAATAGCAAATCGGATTATTATCTAAATGGAAAAAAATTACAACATGCTACTGTGCAAAGGGACCTGGGGGTCCTTGTGCATGAGACGCAAAAACCCAGTCTGCAGGTGCAACAGGTGATCAAGAAGGCAAACGGGATGTTGGCCTATATCGCAAGGGGGATAGAATATAAAAGCAGAGATGTCTTGCTGCATCTGTACAGGGCATTGGTGAGGCCGCAGCTGGAATACTGTGTGCAGTATTGGTCCCCTTATTTGCGGAAGGATATATTGGCCTTGGAGGGAGTGCAGAGAAGGTTCACCAGGTTGATACCTGAGATGAGGGGTGTTGATTATCAGGAGAGACTGAGCAGAGTGGGTTTGTACTCGTTGGAATTTAGAAGGCTGAGTGGGGATCTTATAGAGACCTATAAGATAATGAAGGGGCTGGATAGGGTCGAGGTGGAGAGATTCTTTCCACTTAGAAAGGAAGCTAGAACTAGAGGGCACAGCCTCAAAATAAAGGGGGGTCAGTTTCGGACAGAGTTGAGGAGGAACTTCTTCTCTCAGAGGGTGGTGAATCTCTGGAATTCTCTGCCCACTGAAGTGGTGGAGGCTACCTCGTTGAATATGTTTAAATCACGGATAGATGGATTCCTGATCGGTAAGGGAATTAGGGGTTCTCGGGATCAGGTGGGTAAGTGGAACTGATCCACTTCAGATCAGCCCTGATCTTCTTGAATGCGGGGCAGGCTCGAGGGGCTAGATGGCCTTCTCCTATTTCTTATGTCCTTATCTCAGTCCTAAATGTCCTGCCCCCTTACTCTGCGACTATGCCATGGTTCTAGACACCCCCCCCCCCCACCGCCTCCAGCCGGGGGAAACATCCTTCCTGTATCTACTCAGCTTATGTTTGGGGGTTGGGGAGAGTTATAGAACAAAGAGATCGAGGGGTACATGTTCATAGCTTCTTGGCAGTGGAGTCACAGGTGGACAGAGTGGTGAAGAAGGCATTCGGCATGCTTGGTTTCATTGGTCAGAACATTGAATACAGGAGTTGGGACGTCTTGTTGAAGTTGTACAAGACATTGTTAAGGCCACGCTTGGAATACTGTGTACAGTTCTGGTCACCCTATTTTAGAATGGATATTATTAAACTAGAAAGAGTGCAAAAAAGATTTACTAGGATGCTACCGGGACATGATGGTTTGGGTTTTAAGGAGAGGTTGCAGAGACTGGGACTTTTTTCCCTGTAGCGTAGAAGACTGAGGGGAGATTTTATAGAGGTCTGTAAAATAATGAGGGGCATAGATCAGCGAGACAGTCAATATCTTCTCCCAAAGGTAGGGGAGTCTAAAACTAGAGGGCATAGGTTTAAGGTGAGAGGTGAGAGATACAAAAGGGTCCAGAGGGCAATTCTTTTCACACAGAGGGTGGTGAGTGTCTGGAATGAGCTGCCAGGGGCAGTAGCAGGGGCGGGTACAATTTTATGTTTTAAAAAGCATTTAGACAGTTACATGGGTAAGATTGGTATAGAGGGATATGGGTGAAACACAGGCAATTGTGATTAGCTTAATGGTAAAAACTGGACGGCATGGACAAGTTTGGCCAAAGCGCATTTCCATGCTGTAAACCTCTATGACTCGACCCTGCTGAGCCCTGTAAGAATTGTCCAAGTTTGAATGAGATCACCTCTCATGCTTCTCAAGTGCATAAAGTAAAAGTCCATTTTCTTTCCTCAGAGGACAATCCCTCCATCCCAGGAATTAATGCAGTGAAATGTCATTGAAGTCCCTCTCGGACAAGAATGTCTTTCCTTAGGTAAGAGGATAAAACTGTACACAACACTCCGTGTGTGGTTTCACCACTAATTCAGCCTCTCCACATCCCCTTGAAGAGTCGACATCCTCCTCACAACTCACACTTCCACCTGCTTTCATGTCATCTGCAAACTCGGAAATATTACATTTGATCCCAAACGTCCAAATCAATGATATGGATTGTGAACAGCTGGGCTCCCGAGTATTGATCCTTGTGATAAGCCGCTGGTCACAGCCTGGCACCCTGAAAATGACCCATTTGTACCTAAGCTCTGTTTTCTGTCCGTTAACCATTTCTCAATTCATGCCAGTATTATCAGGGTAAATACGTTGCATCACGGGGATAGGGCCTGGGTGGGAATGTTGTTAGCGCAGGCTCGATGGGCTGTATGGCCTCCTTCTGCACTGGAGGGATTCTATGATTCTAATATGTACATACGTCAGTGAAGGTGGCAGGGCACTTTGAGAGAGCAGTAAATGAAGTATATGGTATCCCAGCTTTTATTAATGGAGGAATTGAGGACAAGAGTAAGGAGTTCATATTGAACTTGTATAAGACACTCGTTAAGCCTCATCTGGAGACTGTGCCCAGTTCTGGGCACCGTACTTGAGGAGGGATGTGAAGACATTGGAGAGAGTGCAGAGGAGATTCACAAGAATGATTCCAGGGAATAAGATCCGTAGCTACGAGGGTAGATTGGAGAGGTTGGACTGTTTTCCTTGGAGAAAAGAAGGCTGAGGTGAGACTTGAGAGAGAGATTCAAGATCCTAAGGGGTATCCACAGGTTAAAGAGTGAGAAACTCTGACCTCTCAAGAGATGGTCAGGAACAAGAGGGCACAGATTCTAAATGATGGGGAAATGGATCAGAAGTGAAGTGAGAAAAAGCACTTCATCAAGAGGGTGTTTGGAATCTGGAACAATCTTCCTGAAAGCCTGTTCCAATATTCAATAAGATCCTGGCTGATCTGTGATCTAACTCTCTGTCTCTTAACCCCTTGGACGAAGGAAAATCTATCAACCCCAGGTTTGAAATAATAACAAGTGACTGAGCATCAATAGCCATTTGCAGAAGATTGTTTCAAACTAACTCCACACCACATCTGGCAATGTTTCCATTTCTACAATTCTAAAATTCTAAACTGAGGCTAACATTCAAATATTCCCAAATCCTGGAGTTCCCAGCCAGCAGAAAAACTTGTTCTTTATCAGCCTCTCCCTTTCCCTCATTATTTTCAATGTTTGATTAAATCAGCCCCCAACTTAAATTCCAGCGGTTAAGAATAATGTTTAATCTGCACTGTTCATCAAATGTTCCCAACACAAATACTGTAATGGGCTAAATACAGAGTAAAATTCCCTCTGCTCTGTCCAAGGAATGTTTCAGCACAGATTTTTATTTTGAAGTTTAGGAAAAACAGGAATCAAATTGCTCAGCATCCCAGTGTGGCCTCCTGTTTATTTCAATCAGCCCTTCACATTCAAACATGAAGTTGAAGCTTCGAATACTGTCTGTGGCAGCGTTTGTGGATTCAGTTGTTCTCCTGCTTTTTCACTTGTCTGAAGGATTTGAATTATAGACATTGTTTAATCATTCCTTTCTCTCAGCACATGGAACTTGTGAATCTTCAAGGCAGACAATCTCATGTAATTAACAACAAACTGCATCTTTATTCATCCGTCCATTTCCTATCTCTGAATGGATCACACACATTTCCAGAATGCAGGAAGCTCTCAATGGAAACTGCTTCCAATTATTCCCCAATACAATTGTTCGCACTTGACTGTAAACTACATTCCACTGACACTCCCAAAGCATGATGTGGAGATGCCGGCGTTGGACTGGGGTAAACACAGTAAGAAGTTTAACAACACCAGGTTAAAGTCCAACAGGTTTATTTGGTAGCAAAAGCCACACAAGCTTTCGAGGCTCTGAGCCCCTTCTTCAGGTGAGTGGGAATTCTGTTCACAAACAGAACTTATAAGACACAGACTCAATTTACATGAATAATGGTTGGAATGCGAATACTTACAACTAATCCAGTCTTTAAGAAACAAAACAATGGGAGTGGAGAGAGCATCAAGACAGGCTAAAAAGATGTGTATTGTCTCCAGACAAGACAGCCAGTGAAACTCCCAAAGCAGCCACAGAAAAGTGACTGGTTATTTTAAACACTGAACCTGAACTATTTGAGCTGATGATTCACTCACATTGTACAGAAATGTTGAGTCTGTTTTGATGAGAGTGATCAGATTAACATTGTAACATGAAGACAGCCTCCGTACTGAGATTAACCACATTTACAACAATTCCGCAATATCAGATCCATTGCTGTGTGTATTGTGCGAATTCAGCTGTGAAATATCTGGACATTTGGAGCTTCCACTGTTTCTGTCATTTCATCATTTATTAAAGTACGTTGTTCTATCCCTTTTAAATCTAAGTTGTGTCAAATTACATTTCCCTGCACTGAAACCTCTCCACCAGTTTTGTCCATGTACAAAATATGAATAACTCTTTGCAATCTGATGTTTCCAGCGATGCTGCTTACAATGCTGTCTAATGTTTTGTGTCATTGGCAAACCAGGATGTGTAGCATTCAGTCACATTAAATGGTCAATAAATATGTCAATACTGTGTATATATTTCACTGTGTGCGTGTGTGTGTGTGTGTGTCTGTGTCTCTGTGTGTGTGTGTGTGTGTGTGTGTCTGTGTGTGTGTGTGTGTCTGTGTGTGTGTGTGTCTCTGAGTTTGTGTGGGTGTGTGTGTGTCTGTGTGTGTCTGTGTGTGTGTGTCTGTGTGTGTGTGTGTCTCTGTGTGTGTGTGTCTGTGTGTCTCTGTGTGTGTCTCTGTGTGTGTGTGTGTGTGTCTCTCTGTGTGTGTGGGTGTGTGTGTGTGTGTGTGTGTCTGTGTGTGTGTGTCTGTGTGTGTGTGTGTGTGTCTCTGTGTGTGTGGGTGTGTGTGTGTCTGTGTGTGTGTGTGTCTGTGTGTGTGTCTCTGTGTGTGTCTCTGCGTGTGTTTGGGTGTGTGTGTGTCTGTGTGCGTCAGCATGCATGTGTCTCTGTGTGTGTGTGTGTGTGTGTGTGTCTGTGTGTCTGTGTCAGCATGCATGTGTCTCTGTGTGTGTGTGTGTGTCTGTGTGTGTGTGTGTCTGTGTGTGTGTGTCTGTGTGTCAGCATGCATGTGTGTCAATGTATTTGAATCTCAAATATGTGCAGTTGGAGGCCATTTGACCCATCGAGCCTGCTCCCCCACTCAAACAGATCATGACAAACACACACACACACACACACACAGACGCACACACAGACGCACACACAGACGCACACACAGAGATACAGACACACACACACACTCATAGACACACACGCACTGACAAAGAGAGAGACACACAGGCACTCACGGACACACACACACAGAGACACAAACACACACTCACGGACACACACGCACACACGCAGAGAGACACAAACACACACTCACGGACACACACGCACACACGCAGAGAGACACAAACACACACTCACAGACACACATGCACAAAGACACAGAGAGAGACACACACACAGGCACACACTCACTCACAGACACACGCAGAGAAACACACACAGACACACAGAAACACACAGAGAAACACAATCACACACACAGAAACACACATTGAAATAGACACTTGCACACACTTAGAAACTGTCTCTCTCTCTCTCTCTCTCTCTCTCACACACACACACACACACACAGACACACACACACACACACACAGACACACACACAGACACACACACAGACACACACACACACACAAAGAAATACAAAAACATAAGCGCACCGACACTCTCATTCCTATTTCTGTTTTACTCCTCAATGCCCCAACTAAAAAGTACTGGGATCTGAGCTTGAAATGCTGGAACTGATCATGGAGGAACGAGTGGGGCCTAATAGACACTGAGAAGTTAACTTGTGTGTGAATCATAGAATGGGGACAGCACAGGAGGCCATTCAGCCCGTCGAGCCTGGATCGACACACTGCAAGAGCAGTTTCACTATTCCCAATCCTCCACCCTCTCCCCGTAACCCTGTCAATATTTTCCCTTCAGCTTCCCATTCAATTTCCTCTTGATGGAATCTTCTCCCACCTCTGACTCAGGCAGAACATGATGTGGAGATGCCGGCGTTGGACTGGGGTAAACACAGTAAGAAGTTTAACAACACCAGCTTAAAGTCCAACAGCTTTATTTGGGAGCAAAAGCCACACAAGCTTTCGGAGCTCCAAGCCCCTTCTTCAGGTGAGTGGGAATTCTGTTCACAAACAGAGCTTATAAAGACACAGACACAATTTACATGAATAATGGTTGGAATGCGAATCCTTACAGCGAATCAAGGCAGAACATTCCAGATACCAGCAGTCACTACGTTAAAAACATTTCCTCATCACAGATTCATACAGTGCAGAAGAGACCCTTCGGCCCATCGAGTCTGCACCGACACGTGAGGACCACCTAACATACCGACCTCACCCCATTTACCAGCACTTGGCCCATCGCCCTGAATGTGATGATGTGCCAAGTGCTTATCCAGCTACCTTTTAAAGGATGTGAGGCAACTTGCCTCTGCCAACCTCCCAGGCAGCGCATTCCAAACTGGCACCACCCTGTGGGTAAAACAGATTTTCCTCACATCCCCCCCAAACCTCCTGCCCCTCACCTTGAACCTATGTCCCCTCGTGACTGACCCTTCAACTAAGGGGAACAGCTGCTCCCGATCCACACTCTTCATGTCTCTCATAATCTTCTCCACCTCAATGAGGTCGCCCCCCCCCCCAGTCTTCTCTGCTCCAATGAATACAACACAAGCCTACTCAACATCTCATTTTTAATTTTGTTTATTAGTGTCACAAGTAGGCTTGCATTAACACTGTGAAGTTACGGTGATAATTCCCCAGATGCCACACTCTGGTGTTCGGTTACACTGAGAGAAAATTTACCACGGCCAATGCACCCTAACCAGCACATCATTCGCACTGTGGGAGGAAACCGCAGCGCCCAGAGGAAAGGCACGCAGACACGGAGAGAACGTGCAGACTTCACACAGACAGTGACCTAAGCCGGGAATCGAACCTGGGTCCCTGGCGCTGTGATGCAGCAGTGATAACAACTGTGCCACCGTGTGGCCCAGAGCTCTCTTCATAGCTGAAACACTCCAGCTCAGATGCATCCTGGTGAATCTCCTCTGCATCCTGTCCAGTGCATTCACACCCTTCCTATAATGTGGCGACCAGAACCGCACACAGTCCTCCAGCTGTGGCCTCACCAAAGTTTTATATAGCTCCAACATGTCTACCCTGCTTTTGTATCTATGCCTCGACTGAAAAAGGCAAGTGTTCCGCATGCCTTTTACACCGCTCCACTAACACGCAAATCAGCAAATGAGAAATATTTGGGATGGATGAGTCCTTGGCAGCATGGATTAGAAGTTTGGTAAGAGATAGGAAACAGAGGGGAGGTAGAGATGGGCATTTCTCAGACTGGAGACGAGTTGAAAGTGGTGTTCCCCAGGGATCAGTGTTGGGATCCTTGCTTTTTCTGATTTATATTAACAGCTTAGCGACGGCGGTTGAACGCACAATCTCCAAATTTGCAGATGATGCTGAGCTCGGGAGAAGAGTGAATTGTGAGGATGACACTGAGCGACTTCAGAGGGACATGGACAAGTTGGCCAAATGGGCAGACACCTGGGAGATGAATTTCAATGCAGCGAAATGGGAGGGAATGCATTTAGGTGGAAGAAACATGGGGAGACGATACAGACTCAATGGTACAACGTTGAGGGGACTACAGGAACAGATGGGCCTTGGGTTTCAAGTGATTCATTCTCTGAAGGTGGCCAGGCAAGATGAAACAGTTGTTAAGAAGCCTGATAGGATCCTTGGGTTTATAAAGAGAGGCATAGAGTATAAAAGCAAGGAAGTGATGCTACACCTCTACAAATCATTGGACAGATCACATTCGGAGCACTGTGATCAGTTCTGGGCACCGTATTTAAGGAAGGACGTTAAAGTCCTCGAGAGAGGCAGAGAGAGAGAGAGAGAGAGTGCAAAGGAGATTCACTCGAATGATTCCAGGAATGAGAAATTTTAGATCCAAGGAAAGATGAGAGAAATTGGCCTTATTCTCCTTGGAGCAGAGAAGATTAAGAGGTGACCTTATCGAGGTGTTCAGAATGATGAACAATGTTGACAGGGTGAAGAAGGATATTCTGTTTCCACTCGTTGGTGTGTCAGTGACGAAGGGGTCACAATTTCAAGATGGTCAGCAAGGGAGCTGGGAGTGTGATGAGGAGAAACTGCTTTACTCGGAGAGTTGTTGGGATTTGGAATGCGCTGCCTGGGAGAGAGGTGGAGGCAGATTCCATAGGAGGATTCAAAAGAGAGGCGGATACATATTTGAAAGTGATTGCTTTAGGGGGCTAAGGAGACAGGGCTGGAGAATGGGACTCGCTGGGTGGCTCTTCCGGGATCGGGGCAGCCATGATGGGCCGAATGGCCTCCTGCTGTTCTGTGATTCGAGAACACCCTTTGTGTGAAGAAGTGTTCCTTAATTTCACTTTGAAAGGGTTTCAGAATATTTTTAATATTTCAGACAATGATCCCAGTCCCAGACTCCACAACCAGCAAGAAACATTTCTCTTTCTCTATCCTATCAGTTTCCATTATTCTCCTGACAACTTGGATCAAATTATCCCTGACACTCCAAAATTCCCGGGAATACAACCCTCGTTTGTGTCTCCATGGCTGCGTCTCTGTCACATTTAAAATACGAATGTTACCTTAGCGAGGAGACAACTCTGTCAGAAATATCTCAGTGCTGCGCTCACATCAAATGGCCGCTGGGAAGAAAGGCCAAATGGCTGACTGATATTTGTGGATATTTTTCAGATTCCCAGAGAGGGAGAGGGAGAGATGGAGAGAGGGACAGAAGACACAGAGAGTGAGAGAAAGAAATAAACACAGAATTACCTTGGGCCCATTTAGTTTATATTTTCTCTGCTCTCCTCAACTTCCTGTCCGAACTCCACTTGCCTCCTTCTGCCCTGCAACAATTCTGTGATCCTGTGATGGGATAAACAGACCGAGGGAGGAAATATGAAGGTCTGCAGCATCTTTGAGAGTGGATTAATTGCAGGAATGAGGGATGTGAGCTCCAGGGTGAGGTTGGAGAAACGGGGCTTGTTCCCCTTGAGGGGAGATTTGCTCGAGATGTACAAGATTAGGACAGGTTTAGATGAAGTCGATAAAGGAAAGCTGTTGCCGTGAGCTGATTGGGTTCAGGGATGACGGGGAGACACAATTTAAAGTTTCAGGAGAGACGCAGTGAGGGAATGTGAGGAAAAACATCTTTCACACACACACAGAGCCTGGGAATGTGTTTGGACACGCGGCCTATGAGGATGGTGGAAGCGGAGATGATGAGTGAATGACAGGGATGGAGAGGTGACACTAGGAGAGGCAATGGCCTAGTGCTATTATCTCCAGACTATTAATCTAGAAACTCAGCGAATGTTCTGGGGACCTGGGTTTGAATCCCACCTATTGGAATTCAATAAAAATATCTGGAATTAAGAATCTACTGGTGACCATGAAACCATTGTCGATTGTCGGAAAAACCCGTCTGGTTCACTAATGTCTTTTAGGGAAGGAAATCTGCCATCCTCACGTGGTCTGGGCTACGTGTGACTCCAGAGCCACAGCAATGCGGTTAACTCTCAACTGCCCGCGAAGAGCAACTCGATGCAATAAATTCTGTTCAGCCAGCGATGCCCGTGTCCCACGAAAGAATTAAAGAAAACTTCAATCAACTCACTCCTGAACCTTCTAAATCCCAGGGATGCAGAATAAATCTCCATCGAAACTGTCCTGTGACACAATACACCACAGAGTTAGAAACACAGTCAATGCCTCTACTTTCTCAGAAGATGAAGGAAATTGGGCATGTCAGCTACAACTCTCACTAACTCATTCTTTCTGGTTACATCACAGCTTGGTCTGGCTCCTGTTCTGCCCAAGACCGCAAGGATCTACAAAAGGTCATGAATGTAGCCCAATCCATCACGCAAACCGGCCTCCCATCCACTGACTCTGTCTACACTTCCCGCTGCCTCGGAAAAGCAGCCAGCATAATGAAGGGCCTCACCCACCCCGGACATTCTCTCTTCCACCTTCTTCCGTCGGGAAAAAGATACAAAAGTCTGAGGTCACGTACCAACCCACTCAAGAACAGCTTCTTCCCTGCTGCTGTCAGACTTTTGAATGGACCTACCCTGCATTAAATTGATCTTTCTCTCCACCCTAGCTATGACTGTAACACTACATTCTGCACTCTCTCGCTTCCTTCTCTATGAACAGTATGCTTTGTCTGTATAGCGCACAAGAAACAAGACTTTTCACTGTATACTAATATGATAATAATAAATCAAATCAAAATAATTAATCAAGTCAAAGTATTTACCCTGCTAATCCCCCTAAGACTATGGGGAAAGTTAGCATGGCCAATCCACCGAACCCGCACATCTTTGGGCTGAGAGAAGGAAGAGCGGCACTCGGAGGAAACCCATGCAGATAGTGACCCGAGGCTGGATATGAACTTGTGTCCCTGGTGCTGTGATACAGCAGTGCTAACCACTGGTGCCACCGTGCTGCCCGCTCCTGTTTGGGAGCTTCACCAGGTTGACACCTCATTTTTAAGGGATGCCAGGTTGACCCCGTGGCTTGATGGTAATGGTTGAGTGGGGAATGAATCATTCTCTGTTACCTGCAGTGTCCTGGACATTGAGAGAAACTGACACTCAGACACATAAAACAACAACCTGCATTGATATAGCACCTTGAACAGAAACGTCCTCAGATGCTTCACAGGAGCCTGGAGTGAAAAATTAGAAGCCGAGTCACAGGCGAGTTTAGGGACAAAAGAATTGCCCCAAAGATCTGGTCAAAAAGGGGTTGTTATTAGGAAGTGTCTGAATGGTGGAAAGGGAGGTATGAAGACAGAGAGTTTTGGGAAGGAATTCCAGAGTTGGAGCCACACAGTGAACTGCAGACCCCAATGGTGAAAGGATTAAAATGGGGAATGGTCAGGGAGCCAGGATTAAAGGAAAACAGATATCAGAGGATGGTGGGACTGGGGGATATAGGGAGGGCTCATTTACAGAAGACAGTACCAAACTTTAACCACATCTCGTGTGAAGAAGTGCTTCCTAATTTAGAATTGAAAGAAGTTTAGAAGTTTATGTATTAGTGTCACAAGTCGGCTTACATTAACACGGTAATGAAGTTACTGTGAAAATCCCTTAGTCACCAACCTCCGGCGCCTGTTCGGGTAACACTGAGGGAGAATTTAGCATGGCCAATGCACCCGAAACAGCACGTCTTTCAGACTGAGGGAGGAAACCGGAGCATCCGGAGGAAACCCACGCAGACACAGGCAGAACATGCAGACTCCACACAGACAGGAATAAATGAATCTTTTTCTAACTAGCAGGCAGTGACGAGTGGGGTCCCGCAGGGGTCAGTTCTTGGGTCCCAGCTATTCACAAAACACATCAGTGATTTGGATGAGGGAACCAAACGTAATATTCTCAAGTTTGCTGATGAGGCAAAACTTAGTGCGAATGTGAGTGATGGGGAGGATGTTAAGAGGCTTCGGGGTGATTTAGACAAGTTGAGTGAGTGGGGAAATACATGGCAGATGCAGAATAATGTGGATAAATGTGACGTTATCCACTTTGGACGGAGGAAGAGAATGGCAGAGTATTAGTTGAATGGTGATAGATTGGGAAATGTTGTACAAAGGGACCTGGGTATCTGAGAACACCAGTCACTGAAAGCAAGCATGCAGCTACAGCAAGCAGTTAGGACGACCAATGGGATGTTGTCCTTCATTGCAAGAGGATTGGAGTAGAAGAGCAAGGATGTCTTACTGCAGCTGGACAGGGCCTCGGTGAGACCACACCTGGAGTCTTGTGTACAGTGTTCCTCTCCTTATCTGAGGAAGGATGTACTTGCCACAGAGGGAGAGCAGTGAATGTTCACCAGACTGATTCCTGGGATGGCAGCATTGATGTCTGAGGGGAGATTGGGTCGGCTGGGCCTGTATTCACTGGAATGTAGAAGAGTGAGCGGGGATCTAATTGAAAGGTATAAAATTCTGACAGAGCTGGACAGGCTGGATACAGGGATATTGTTTCCCCCGGCTGGGGGTGTCTGGAACAAGGGGTCACAGTCTCAGGATACGGGGGAGGCCATTTGGGACTGAGATGAGGGGAAACCTCTTCACTCAGAGGGTGGTGAACCTGTGGAATTCTCTCCCACAGAAAGCTGTGGAGACCAAGTCACTGAATATATTTAAGAAGGAAAGAGATAGATTTCTAGACTCTAAAGGTGTCGAGGTGTATGGGGAGACCGCTGGGGTATGGCATTGAGACAGAGGATCGGCCATGATAGTGTTGAATGGTGGGTCAGGCTCGAAGGGCTGAATGGCCTCCTCCTCCTCCTATTTTCGATGTTGATGTGACCGCCCCAAGTCTCTTTGGGCCTCCACTCTTTCCAGCCTTTCCCCATTCATAAAGCAATCTGTTCTATCCTTTTTAAAGTGGGTGACCACACAATTGTCTCCAATGAAATCCATCTTTCACTCTTGGAACCATTCAGTGAAGACATTTCACTTTAGGGCGGCACGGTGGCACAGTGGTTCGTACTGCTGCCTCACAGCGCCAGGGACCCGGGATCAATTCCAGCCTCAGCTCGCTGTCTGTGTAGAGTTCTCCCAGTGTCTGCGTGGGTTTCCTCCGGGTGCTCCAGTTTCCTCCCACAGTCCAAACATGTGCGGGTCAGGTGGATTGGCCATGATAAATTGACCTTAGTGTCAGGGGATTAACAGGGTAAATAGATGGGATTACGGGAATCGGGCCTGGGTGGGATTGTGGTCGATGCAGACTCGATGGGCCGAATGGTCTGCCCTTTAGGGATTCTATGATTCTAGGATCTCAAATCATTGATAAATACGATGAAACTGAGACAGACACGGGGGCTTTGCAGCAGCAGGCAGAATGGGAATCATTGCATCCTGCACCGAGTTTTATTACACAACCAATTTCTGAAAATTCACAACTCTAATTCACAACAGCAAAGTGTGGGATTGCAAACTTGGAATTATTAGCACAGGACTAAAGTTTAAAAGCTAAACACTGACATTCGGAAACAGGAGATGGCCTCACATCTTCAATTCTGTGATTGTCCCCCATCTCCTGCTCTGAATATTACAATATCTCTGCCCCCTTCATGCGTCTGCAGACTTTCAAAGTTACTCAGACATCGGTGAAACTAGTCTTTATCTCGGGGCATTTCCTGTGAAATATGCACCTTCTGCAACGAGACACAATCTAATTGACGCTTTCTGATACAATCTGAATCTCCTTTCAAACAACCTCCCAACCGCACTGTGCAGGAATGTCTCCTTTTGTCACATTGTTGACACTTTATCAGGAGGGAAAAGTAGATTCAACTGACAGATTCTGAGCCCCAGGTTGAATCTTTAAGATGTAAAACTGAACTGAAAGCCCAGGTCTCTCTGTTCCTGCATCCATTTTAACATTGACCCATTGATTTTAAATTGCTTCTCCTGTATAAAAATATAATCTATCGACCTCAGAGTTAAACATTAATAAGCGACTGAGCATCAACTGCGAATTATAGAAGGTAGTTCCAAACTAATATCACAGCTGGTGTGGCAAAGTGTTTCTGAATTCCACTCCTACAAGTCTAAAATCCTCAACATTGTTTGAAATCCAATGTCCCCAAGTCCTGGACTCCCCAACCAGCAGGAAAAGTTGTTCTTTATCAGTCCTCTCCATTCCCCTTATTATCTTGAAGTGTTTGATCCAATCATCCCGTAGCCTAAATTCCAGCATTACAGAGTAACACTTCAACTACACTTTTCAACAAACAATCCCAAACCAAATACAGAACAGGGTTCATAGAATCCTGCAGTGCAGGAGGCCATTCGGCCCATCGAGTCTGCACTGACCACAATCCCACCCAGGCCCCATCCCTATAATCCCACACATTTACCTCAGCCACTCCTCCTGACACTAAGGGACAATTTAGCTTGGCCAATCCACTTAACCTGTACACCTGATAGAAGTCTGCCAGATTATGAGGGGCATGGACAGAGTGGATAGTCAGAAGCTTTTTCCCAGGGTGGAGGAGTTATTACTCGGGGGCATAGGTTTAAGGTGCGAGGGGCAAGGTTTAAAGGAGATGTGGGAGGAAAGTTTTTTTACACAGAGGGTGGTGGGTGCCTGGAACTCGTTGCCAGGGGAGGGAGTGGAAACGGATACGATAGTGACTTTTCAAGGGCGTCTTGACAAAGACATGAATAAGATGGGAATGGAGGGATATGGTCCCCGGAAGGGTAGGGGGTTTTAGTTCAGTCAGGCAGCATGGTCGGTGCAGGCTTGGAGAGCCGAAAGACCTGTTCCCGTGCTGTAATTTTCTTTGTTCTATCTTTGGAGTGTGGGATGAAACCGGAGCACCCGGAGGAAACCCACACAAACATGGGAAGGACGTTCAAACTCCAGTCAGAAAGTGACCCATGCCGGGAATCGAAGGCGGGTCCCTGGCACTGTGAGGAAGCAGTGCTAACCCCTGCATCACTGTGCCACCCCCATACTGAAAACTTGGGTTCAAATTCAAGACAGCCGCAAATTCACTTTGAGAAAGGTTCCCTCTGCTGTTGAAAGGAATTTTTAATTGAGGATTTTTATTTCTGGGAAAACTGAACTCACATTGAACAGCATCCCAGTGTGGGATTTAAACTCTCGTTTGTTTCAGTCATGGGGAGAGAGATGGAGCGAGAGGGAGAGATACAGATACAGAGGCAGAGAGACACAGAAACAGGATGGGATTGTGCTGTACATGTTTCAGAGCTGACACTGAGACCTACACGAGATGTACAATCGCAGCCCAGAGTGAATCATTCTCTGTTACCTGCAGTGTCCTGGACATGGACAGAAGCTGACACTCAGACACACACAACAACAACTTGCATTTATATAGCACCTTGAACAGTATCATCCCAAGATGCTTCACAGGAGCCTTAATGTGAGAAATTTGACCCCGAGTCACAGGAGAGTTTAGGGTCACATGTCCCAAAGGTTTGGCCAGATGGTTTATACGAACTATTTTAATTGGAGGAAAAGGAGGTGTTAAAATGGAGAAAACCAATCTGCTTCACTCATGTCCTTTATGGAAGGAAATCTGCCGTCCTTACCTGGTCGGGCCTACATGTGACTCCAGCCTCACAGCAATGTGGTTGACTCTTAGATGCTGTTTGAAATGGCCTAGCAAGCCACTCAGTTCATGAGCAATTAGGGACGAGGAGTAAACGCTGGCAGAACCAGCCAGGCCCACATCCCATGGATGTATTTGAGTAAAACGTTCAGGGAAGGAATTCCAGAGTTGGAGCCCACGCAGATGAAGACACAGCTCCCAATGGGGAAACGATTCAAATTGTGGATGGTCACGGAGCCAGAATGAAAGGAAAACAGGTATGGGAGGATGGTGGGACTGGAGGAGGTGGATAAACAGCAAGAAACATTTCTCTCTCTCTGTGCTATCAGTTTCCATTATTCTCCTGACAACTTGGATCAAATTGTCCCTGACACTCCAAAATTCCTGGGAATACAGCCCTCGTTTGTGTCTCCATAGCTGCGTATCTGTCACATTTAAAATACTAACGTTACTTTAGTGAAGAGACAACTCTGTCAGAAATATCTCAGTGCTGCGTTCACACGAAATGGCCACTGGGAAGAAACGCCAAATGGCTGCCTGATATTTGTGGATATTTTTCACGGAATCCCAGAAAGGGAGAGATGGACAGAAGACACAGAGACAGAGAGTGAGAAAAAGAGAGAGACACAGATTGATGGAGGTATAAAAGCTTTCCCTTTACCTGCACATGATTTAACTTGTTCCCAGTTGGTTTATGGTTTCTCTCCTCAACTTATTATCCAAAGTGCATCACTTCACATTTCTCAGTGTTGAAGTTAACTGTCTGTCCCTTTCATTTCAATCTCCTCTGCACCCGCTCCCGAACACAAATAATTGTCTGGTAGAAAGTGAGAAGGAGCCTCGACAGAGAGGTTGGGAAGGATTGAATGGGGAGAGGCAGAAACCCTCAACACATTTCAAAACTACACTGATTTCCACTTGAAGGAATAACTTCCCCACCCCAACACTATCCCGTCATTCTCGATAAGCCCATGCTGCCCGTGTTCTGGGATAAATTACACGCAAGTGAAAAGATGATTTTAAATAGTGGGGTTACATTTGCCACCCCCTCAATCTGTAGGAACTGCTCCAGAGTCTATAGAATTTTGGAAGATGACCAGCAATGCATCCAATATTTCCAGCGCCGCTTCCTTTAATACTCTGGGATGGAGATTATCAGGCCCTGGGGATTTGTCAGCCTTTAACCCCATTCATTCCCCCAGCACCATTTTCTTACTAATACTGATTTCCTTCAATTCAATTCCACACTCTCACTAAAGTATTGGTTCCCTAACATTTCTGCCAGGTTATCTGTGCCTCTTTTGTGAAGACAGAACCAAAGTATATGTTCAATTCTGCTGCCATTTTTTTGCTCCCCATTATAATTTCCCCGGAGAGATGGAGAGAGGCAGAGTCACTGAGAGATAGGGATGAGATAGTAATGCAGAGAGTAACAGTGAGATATTCAGGAGGGCAAGCAGCGAATAGTGGGGTACAACAAGGATCACTCCAAAGCCACAGATATTGCCTCATGTTGCCGCTGTCGCCATTTACCTTAAATCAGCATCCTCTGCTTTCCAAGCGTTCCCCCAATGTGCCGATTATCTCAAAGCCGATCCTCTCAGTCCCGGGACATCACTGCAGGAGTTCCTCAGGGTGAGTGTCCGAGGCCCCAACCATCTTCAGCTGCTCCAACACTGACCTTCCCTCCATAGGTGAGATGTTTGCTGATGATCACAGCATTCACAACTCCTCAGATTGTGAAATAGTCAATGCCGGAATACTGAGCAGGACAGGCAGCATCTGTGTAAAGAGAAGCAGATTCTGGGACTGGGGGACTGAGAGACAGGAAGATAGTGAAACACACACAAACGCACTGATGCACACACATAGATACACGCACAGTCTCACACACACACACAGATAGAGAACAGTCCCACAGTCTCACTCACAATATCCGAATCTCCCTGGCATTAAGGGGCAATTTATCACGGCCAATCAACCTAACGCGCGCATCTTTGGAGTGTGGGAGGAAACCGGAGCACCCGGAGGAAACCCACGCAGACACGGGGAGAACGTGCAAACTCCACACAGACAGTGACCCGAGACCAGAATTGAACCCGGGTCCGTTGCACTGTGAGGCAGCAGAGCTAACCACTGTGACACCCATGTTGTCCTTCATTGCAAGAGGATTGGAGTAGAAGAGCAAGGATGTCGTACTGCAGCTGGACAGAGCCTCGGTGAGACCACACCTGGAGTCTTGTGTACAGTGTATGTGTGTGAGAGAGTGCGTAAGAGATAGGTACAGCACGGGGCTAGATACAGATACAGCTCCCTCTATCCGGTCCCGAATCAAACAGTCCCAGGACAGGGACAGCACGGGGTTAGATACAGAGTAAAGCTCCCTCTACACTGTCCACATCAAGCACGACCAGGACAGGTACAGCACGGGCTTAGATACAGAGTAAAACTCCCTCTGCACCGACCCCATCAAACAGTCCCAGGACAGGTACAGCACGGGGTTAGGTACAGAGTAAAGCTCCCTCGACACTGTCCCCATTAAACATACCCTGGACAGGTACAGCACGGGGTTAGATACAGAGTAAAGCTCCCTCTACACTGTCCCCATCAAACACTCCCAGGACAGGTACAGCACGGGATTAGATACAGAGTAAAGCTCCCTCTACACTGTCACTATCAAACACTCCCAGGACAGGTGCAGCACGGGGTTAGATACAGAGTAAAGCTCCCTCTACACTGTCCACATCAAACACTCCCAGGACAGATGCAGCACGGGGTTAGATATAGGGTAAAGCTCCCTCTACACTGTCCCCATCAAACACTCCCAGGACAGGTACAGCACGGGGTTAGATACAGAGTAAAGCTCCCTCTACACTGTCCCCATCAAACACTCTCAGGACAGGTACAGCACGGGGTTAGATACAGAGTAAAGCTCCCTCTGCACTGTCCCCATCAAACACTCCCAGGACAGGTACAGCACAGGGTTAGATGCAGAGTAAACCTCCCTCTGCACTGTCCCCATCAAACACTCCCAGGACAGGTACAGCACGGGGTTAGATACAGAGCAAAGCTCCCCCTACACTGTCCCCATCAAACACTCCCAGGACTGGTACAGCACGGGGTTAGATACAGAGTAAAGCTAACTCTGCACTGTCCCCATCAAACACTCCCAGGACAGGTACAGCACGGGGTTAGATACAGAGTAAAGCTCCCTCTACACTGTCCCCATCAAACACTCCCAGGACAGGTACAGCATGGGGTTAGATACAGAGTAAAGCTCCCTCTACACTGTCCCCATCAAACACTCCCTCCACAGGTACAGCACGGGGTTAGATACAAAGTAATGTTCCATCTACACTGTCCCCATCAATCACTCCCAGGACAAGGACAGCATGGGCTAGGTACAGGGTAAAGTTCCCTCTACACTGTCCGCACCACACACTCCCAGGACAGGTACAGCACGGGGTTAGATGCAAAGTAAAGTTCCCTCTCCACTGTCCCCATCAAACACTCCCAGGACAGGTACAGCACAGGGTTAAATACAGAGTAAAGTTCCCTCTACACTGTCCCCATCAAACACTCTCAGGACAGGTACAGCACAGGGTGAGATACAGAGTAATGCTCCCTCTGCACTGTCCGCATCACACACTCCCAGGACAGGTACAGCATGGGGTTAGATGCAAAGTAAAGTTCCCTCTCCACTGTCCCCATCAAACACTCCCAGGACAGGTACAGCACAGGGTTAGATACATAGTAAAGCTCCCTCTGCACTGTCCCCATCAAACACTCCCAGGACAGGTGCAGCACGGGGTTAGATACAGAGTAAAGCTCCCTCTGCACTGTCCCCATCAAACACTCCCAGGACAGGTGCAGCACGGGGTTAGATACAGAGTAAAGCTCCCTCTGCACTGTTCCCATCAAACACTCCCTCCACAGGTACAGCACGGGGTTAGATACAAAGTAAAGTTCCATCTACACTGTCCCCATCAAACACTCCCAGGACACGGACAGCATGGGCGAGGTACAGGGTAAAGTTCCCTCTACACTCTCCGCATCACACACTCCCAGGACAGGTACAGCACGGGGTTAGATGCAAAGTAAAGTTCCCTCTACACTGTCCCCATCAAACACTCCCAGGACAGGTACAGCACAGGGTTCGATACAGAGTAAAGCTCCCTCTACACTGTCCCCATCAAACACTCCCAGGACAGGTACAGCACGGGGTTAGATACAGAGTAAAGTTCCCTCTGCACTGTCCCCTTCAAACACTCCCAGGACAGGTACAGCACAGGGTTAGATACAGAGTAAAGCTCCCTCTGCACTGTCCCCATCAAACACTCCCAAGACAGGTACAGCACGGGGTTAGATACAGAGTAAAGCTCCCTCTACACTGTCCCCATCAAACACTCCCAGGACAGGTACAGCACAGGGTTAGATACAGAGTAAAGCTCCCTCTGCACTGTCCCCATCAAACACTCCCAAGACAGGTACAGCACGGGGTTAGATACAGAGTAAAGCTCCCTCTACACTGTCCCCATCAAACACTCCCAGGACAGATAGAGCATGGGGTTAGATACAGAGTAAAGCTCCCTCTACACTGTCCCCATCAAACACTCCCTCCACAGGTACAGCACGGGGTTAGATACAAAGTAATGTTCCATCTACACTGTCCCCATCAATCACTCCCAGGACAAGGACAGCATGGGCTAGGTACAGGGTAAAGTTCCCTCTACACTATCCGCATCACACACTCCCAGGACAGGTACAGCACGGGGTTAGATGCAAAGTAAAGCTCCCTCTACACTGTCCCCATCAAACACTCTCAGGACAGGTACAGCACAGGGTGAGATACAGAGTAATGCTCCCTCTGCACTGTCCGCATCAAACACTCCCAGGACAGGTACAGTACGGGGTTCCTGCAAAGTAAAGTTCCCTCAACACTGTCCGCATCAAACACTCCCAGGACAGGTACAGCACGGGGCTAGATACAGAGTAAAGCTCCCTCGACACTGTCCCCCATCAAACACTCCCAGGACAGGTACATCACGGGGTTAGATACAGAGTAAAGCTCCCTCTACACTGTCCCCATCAAACACTCCCAGGACAGGTACAGTACGGGGTTAGATGCAGAGTAAAGCTCCCTCTACACTGTTCCCATCAAACACTCCCAGGACAGGTACCGCACACGGTTAGATACAGAGTAAAGCTCCCTCTACACTGCCCCCATCAAACACTCCCAGGACAGGTACAGCACGGGGTTAGATACAGAGTAAAGCTCCCTCGACACTGTCCCCATCAAACACACACAGGACAGATAGAGCATGGGGTTAGATACAGAGTAAAGTTCCCTCTACACTGTCCCCATCAATCACTCCCAGATCAAGGACAGCATGGGCTAGGTACAGGGTAAAGCTCCCTCTACACTGTCCGCATCACACACTCCCAGGACAGGTACAGCACGGGGTTAGATGCAAAGTAAAGTTCCCTCTACACTGTCCCCATCAAACACTCCCAGGACAGGTACAGCACGGGGTTAGATACAGAGTAAAGTTCCCTCTACACTGTCCCCATCAAACACTCTCAGGACAGGTACACCACAGGGTGAGATACAGAGTAAAGCTCCCTCTACACTGTCCCCCATCAAACACTCCCAGGACAGGTACAGCACGGGGTTAGATACAGAGTAAAGCTCCCTCTGCACTGTCCCCATCAAACACTCCCAGGACAGGTACAGCACATGGTTAGATACAGAGTAAAGCTCCCTCTACACTGTCCCCCATCAAACACTCCCAGGACAGGTACAGCACGGGGTTAGATACAGAGTAAAGCTCCCTCTGCAATGTCCCCATCAAACACTCCCAGGACAGGTACAGCACGGGGTTAGATACAGAGTAAAGCTCCCTCTGCACTGTCCACATCAAACACTCCCAGGACAGGTACAGCACGGGGTTAGATACAGAGTAAAGCTCCCTCTACACTGTCCCCCATCAAACACTCCCAGGACAGGTACAGCACGGGGTTAGATACAGAGTAAAGCTCCCTCTACACTGTCCCCATCAAACACTCCCAGGACAGGTGCAGCACGGGGTTAGATACAGAGTAAAGCTCCCTCTGCACTGTCCCCCATCAAACACTCGCAGGACAGGTACAGCACGGGGTTAGATACAGAGTAAAGCTCCCTCTAAACTGTCCCCTTCAAACACTCCCAGGACAGGTACAGCACAGGGTGCGATACAGAGTAATGCTCCCTCGACACTGTCCCCATCAAACACTCCCAGGACAGGTACAGCACAGGGTTAGATACAGAGTAAAGCTCCCTCTACACTGTCCCCCATCAAACACTCCCAGGACAGGTACAGCACAGGGTTAGATACAGAGTAAAGCTCCCTCTACACTGTCCCCTTCAAACACTCCCAGGACAGGTACAGCACAGGGTGCGATACAGAGTAATGCTCCCTCGACACTGTCCCCATCAAACACTCCCAGGACAGGTACAGCACGGGGTTAGATACAGAGTAAAGTTCCCTCTACACTGTCCCCATCAAACACTCTCAGGACAGGTACAGCACAGGGTGAGATACAGAGTAATGCTCCCTCTGCACTGTCCGCATCACACACTCCCAGGACAGGTACAGCATGGGGTTAGATGCAAAGTAAAGTTCCCTCTCCACTGTCCCCATCAAACACTCCCAGGACAGGTACAGCACAGGGTTAAATACAGAGTAAAGTTCCCTCTACACTGGCCCCATCAAATACTCTCAGGACAGGTACAGCACAGGGTGAGATACAGAGTAATGCTCCCTCTGCACTGTCCGCATCACACACTCCCAGGACAGGTACAGCACGGGGTTAGATACAGAGTAAAGTTCCCTCTACACTGTCCCCATCAAACAATCTCAGGACAGGTACAGCACAGGGTGAGATACAGAGTAAAGCTCCCTCTACACTGTCCCAATCAAACACTCCCAGGACAGGTACAGCACAGGGTTAGATACATAGTAAAGCTCCCTCTGCACTGTCCCCATCAAACACTCCCAGGACAGGTGCAGCACGGGGTTAGATACAGAGTAAAGCTCCCTCTGCACTGTCCCCATCAAACACTCCCAGGACAGGTGCAGCACGGGGTTAGATACAGAGTAAAGCTCCCTCTGCACTGTTCCCATCAAACACTCCCTCCACAGGTACAGCACGGGGTTAGATACAAAGTAAAGTTCCATCTACACTGTCCCCATCAAACACTCCCAGGACACGGACAGCATGGGCGAGGTACAGGGTAAAGTTCCCTCTACACTCTCCGCATCACACACTCCCAGGACAGGTACAGCACGGGGTTAGATGCAAAGTAAAGTTCCCTCTACACTGTCCCCATCAAACACTCCCAGGACAGGTACAGCACAGGGTTCGATACAGAGTAAAGCTCCCTCTACACTGTCCCCATCAAACACTCCCAGGACAGGTACAGCACGGGGTTAGATACAGAGTAAAGTTCCCTCTGCACTGTCCCCTTCAAACACTCCCAGGACAGGTACAGCACAGGGTTAGATACAGAGTAAAGCTCCCTCTGCACTGTCCCCATCAAACACTCCCAAGACAGGTACAGCACGGGGTTAGATACAGAGTAAAGCTCCCTCTACACTGTCCCCATCAAACACTCCCAGGACAGGTACAGCACAGGGTTAGATACAGAGTAAAGCTCCCTCTGCACTGTCCCCATCAAACACTCCCAAGACAGGTACAGCACGGGGTTAGATACAGAGTAAAGCTCCCTCTACACTGTCCCCATCAAACACTCCCAGGACAGATAGAGCATGGGGTTAGATACAGAGTAAAGCTCCCTCTACACTGTCCCCATCAAACACTCCCTCCACAGGTACAGCACGGGGTTAGATACAAAGTAATGTTCCATCTACACTGTCCCCATCAATCACTCCCAGGACAAGGACAGCATGGGCTAGGTACAGGGTAAAGTTCCCTCTACACTATCCGCATCACACACTCCCAGGACAGGTACAGCACGGGGTTAGATGCAAAGTAAAGCTCCCTCTACACTGTCCCCATCAAACACTCTCAGGACAGGTACAGCACAGGGTGAGATACAGAGTAATGCTCCCTCTGCACTGTCCGCATCACACACTCCCAGGACAGGTACAGTACGGGGTTAGATGCAAAGTAAAGTTCCCTCTACACTGTCCCCATCAAACACTCCCAGGACAAGTACAGCACACGGTTAGATACAGAGTAATTTTCCCTCTACACTGTCCGCATCAAACACTCCCAGGACAGGTACAGCACGGGGTTAGATACAGAGTAAAGCTCCCTCTGCACTGTCCCCATCAAACACTCCCAGGACAGGTGGAGCACGGGGTTAGATACAGAGAAAAGCTCCCTCTACACTGTCCCCATCAAAAACCCCCAGGACATGTTCAGCATGGGGTTACAGAATAAAGCTCCCTGCACACTGTCCCCATCAAACACACACAGGACATGTTCAGCATGGGGTTACAGAATAAAGCTCCCTCTACACTGTCCCCATCAAACACACACAGGACATGTTCAGCATGGGGTTACAGAATAAAGCTCCCTCTACACTGTCCCCATCAAAAACCCCCAGGACATGTTCAGCATGGGGTTCCAGAATAAAGCTCCCTGCACACTGTCCCCATCAAACACACACAGGACAGATAGAGCATGGGATTAGATACAGAGTAAAGCTCCCTCTACACTGTCCCCATCAAACACTCCCAGGACAGGTACAGCACAGGGTTAGATACAGAGTAAAGCTCCCTCTGCACTGTCCCCATCAAACACTCCCAAGACAGGTACAGCACGGGGTTAGATACAGAGTAAAGCTCCCTCTACACTGTCCCCATCAAACACTCCCAGGACAGATAGAGCATGGGGTTAGATACAGAGTAAAGCTCCCTCTACACTGTCCCCATCAAACACTCCCTCCACAGGTACAGCACGGGGTTAGATACAAAGTAATGTTCCATCTACACTGTCCCCATCAATCACTCCCAGGACAAGGACAGCATGGGCTAGGTACAGGGTAAAGTTCCCTCTACACTATCCGCATCACACACTCCCAGGACAGGTACAGCACGGGGTTAGATGCAAAGTAAAGCTCCCTCTACACTGTCCCCATCAAACACTCTCAGGACAGGTACAGCACAGGGTGAGATACAGAGTAATGCTCCCTCTGCACTGTCCGCATCAAACACTCCCAGGACAGGTACAGTACGGGGTTCCTGCAAAGTAAAGTTCCCTCAACACTGTCCGCATCAAACACTCCCAGGACAGGTACAGCACGGGGCTAGATACAGAGTAAAGCTCCCTCGACACTGTCCCCCATCAAACACTCCCAGGACAGGTACATCACGGGGTTAGATACAGAGTAAAGCTCCCTCTACACTGTCCCCATCAAACACTCCCAGGACAGGTACAGTACGGGGTTAGATGCAGAGTAAAGCTCCCTCTACACTGTTCCCATCAAACACTCCCAGGACAGGTACCGCACACGGTTAGATACAGAGTAAAGCTCCCTCTACACTGCCCCCATCAAACACTCCCAGGACAGGTACAGCACGGGGTTAGATACAGAGTAAAGCTCCCTCGACACTGTCCCCATCAAACACACACAGGACAGATAGAGCATGGGGTTAGATACAGAGTAAAGTTCCCTCTACACTGTCCCCATCAATCACTCCCAGATCAAGGACAGCATGGGCTAGGTACAGGGTAAAGCTCCCTCTACACTGTCCGCATCACACACTCCCAGGACAGGTACAGCACGGGGTTAGATGCAAAGTAAAGTTCCCTCTACACTGTCCCCATCAAACACTCCCAGGACAGGTACAGCACGGGGTTAGATACAGAGTAAAGTTCCCTCTACACTGTCCCCATCAAACACTCTCAGGACAGGTACACCACAGGGTGAGATACAGAGTAAAGCTCCCTCTACACTGTCCCCCATCAAACACTCCCAGGACAGGTACAGCACGGGGTTAGATACAGAGTAAAGCTCCCTCTGCACTGTCCCCATCAAACACTCCCAGGACAGGTACAGCACATGGTTAGATACAGAGTAAAGCTCCCTCTACACTGTCCCCCATCAAACACTCCCAGGACAGGTACAGCACGGGGTTAGATACAGAGTAAAGCTCCCTCTGCAATGTCCCCATCAAACACTCCCAGGACAGGTACAGCACGGGGTTAGATACAGAGTAAAGCTCCCTCTGCACTGTCCACATCAAACACTCCCAGGACAGGTACAGCACGGGGTTAGATACAGAGTAAAGCTCCCTCTACACTGTCCCCCATCAAACACTCCCAGGACAGGTACAGCACGGGGTTAGATACAGAGTAAAGCTCCCTCTACACTGTCCCCATCAAACACTCCCAGGACAGGTGCAGCACGGGGTTAGATACAGAGTAAAGCTCCCTCTGCACTGTCCCCCATCAAACACTCGCAGGACAGGTACAGCACGGGGTTAGATACAGAGTAAAGCTCCCTCTAAACTGTCCCCTTCAAACACTCCCAGGACAGGTACAGCACAGGGTGCGATACAGAGTAATGCTCCCTCGACACTGTCCCCATCAAACACTCCCAGGACAGGTACAGCACAGGGTTAGATACAGAGTAAAGCTCCCTCTACACTGTCCCCCATCAAACACTCCCAGGACAGGTACAGCACAGGGTTAGATACAGAGTAAAGCTCCCTCTACACTGTCCCCTTCAAACACTCCCAGGACAGGTACAGCACAGGGTGCGATACAGAGTAATGCTCCCTCGACACTGTCCCCATCAAACACTCCCAGGACAGGTACAGCACGGGGTTAGATACAGAGTAAAGTTCCCTCTACACTGTCCCCATCAAACACTCTCAGGACAGGTACAGCACAGGGTGAGATACAGAGTAATGCTCCCTCTGCACTGTCCGCATCACACACTCCCAGGACAGGTACAGCATGGGGTTAGATGCAAAGTAAAGTTCCCTCTCCACTGTCCCCATCAAACACTCCCAGGACAGGTACAGCACAGGGTTAAATACAGAGTAAAGTTCCCTCTACACTGGCCCCATCAAATACTCTCAGGACAGGTACAGCACAGGGTGAGATACAGAGTAATGCTCCCTCTGCACTGTCCGCATCACACACTCCCAGGACAGGTACAGCACGGGGTTAGATACAGAGTAAAGTTCCCTCTACACTGTCCCCATCAAACAATCTCAGGACAGGTACAGCACAGGGTGAGATACAGAGTAAAGCTCCCTCTACACTGTCCCAATCAAACACTCCCAGGACAGGTACAGCACAGGGTTAGATACATAGTAAAGCTCCCTCTGCACTGTCCCCATCAAACACTCCCAGGACAGGTGCAGCACGGGGTTAGATACAGAGTAAAGCTCCCTCTGCACTGTCCCCATCAAACACTCCCAGGACAGGTGCAGCACGGGGTTAGATACAGAGTAAAGCTCCCTCTGCACTGTTCCCATCAAACACTCCCTCCACAGGTACAGCACGGGGTTAGATACAAAGTAAAGTTCCATCTACACTGTCCCCATCAAACACTCCCAGGACACGGACAGCATGGGCGAGGTACAGGGTAAAGTTCCCTCTACACTCTCCGCATCACACACTCCCAGGACAGGTACAGCACGGGGTTAGATGCAAAGTAAAGTTCCCTCTACACTGTCCCCATCAAACACTCCCAGGACAGGTACAGCACAGGGTTCGATACAGAGTAAAGCTCCCTCTACACTGTCCCCATCAAACACTCCCAGGACAGGTACAGCACGGGGTTAGATACAGAGTAAAGTTCCCTCTGCACTGTCCCCTTCAAACACTCCCAGGACAGGTACAGCACAGGGTTAGATACAGAGTAAAGCTCCCTCTGCACTGTCCCCATCAAACACTCCCAAGACAGGTACAGCACGGGGTTAGATACAGAGTAAAGCTCCCTCTACACTGTCCCCATCAAACACTCCCAGGACAGGTACAGCACAGGGTTAGATACAGAGTAAAGCTCCCTCTGCACTGTCCCCATCAAACACTCCCAAGACAGGTACAGCACGGGGTTAGATACAGAGTAAAGCTCCCTCTACACTGTCCCCATCAAACACTCCCAGGACAGATAGAGCATGGGGTTAGATACAGAGTAAAGCTCCCTCTACACTGTCCCCATCAAACACTCCCTCCACAGGTACAGCACGGGGTTAGATACAAAGTAATGTTCCATCTACACTGTCCCCATCAATCACTCCCAGGACAAGGACAGCATGGGCTAGGTACAGGGTAAAGTTCCCTCTACACTATCCGCATCACACACTCCCAGGACAGGTACAGCACGGGGTTAGATGCAAAGTAAAGCTCCCTCTACACTGTCCCCATCAAACACTCTCAGGACAGGTACAGCACAGGGTGAGATACAGAGTAATGCTCCCTCTGCACTGTCCGCATCAAACACTCCCAGGACAGGTACAGTACGGGGTTCCTGCAAAGTAAAGTTCCCTCAACACTGTCCGCATCAAACACTCCCAGGACAGGTACAGCACGGGGCTAGATACAGAGTAAAGCTCCCTCGACACTGTCCCCCATCAAACACTCCCAGGACAGGTACATCACGGGGTTAGATACAGAGTAAAGCTCCCTCTACACTGTCCCCATCAAACACTCCCAGGACAGGTACAGTACGGGGTTAGATGCAGAGTAAAGCTCCCTCTACACTGTTCCCATCAAACACTCCCAGGACAGGTACCGCACACGGTTAGATACAGAGTAAAGCTCCCTCTACACTGCCCCCATCAAACACTCCCAGGACAGGTACAGCACGGGGTTAGATACAGAGTAAAGCTCCCTCGACACTGTCCCCATCAAACACACACAGGACAGATAGAGCATGGGGTTAGATACAGAGTAAAGTTCCCTCTACACTGTCCCCATCAATCACTCCCAGATCAAGGACAGCATGGGCTAGGTACAGGGTAAAGCTCCCTCTACACTGTCCGCATCACACACTCCCAGGACAGGTACAGCACGGGGTTAGATGCAAAGTAAAGTTCCCTCTACACTGTCCCCATCAAACACTCCCAGGACAGGTACAGCACGGGGTTAGATACAGAGTAAAGTTCCCTCTACACTGTCCCCATCAAACACTCTCAGGACAGGTACACCACAGGGTGAGATACAGAGTAAAGCTCCCTCTACACTGTCCCCCATCAAACACTCCCAGGACAGGTACAGCACGGGGTTAGATACAGAGTAAAGCTCCCTCTGCACTGTCCCCATCAAACACTCCCAGGACAGGTACAGCACAGGGTTAGATACAGAGTAAAGCTCCCTCTACACTGTCCCCCATCAAACACTCCCAGGACAGGTACAGCACGGGGTTAGATACAGAGTAAAGCTCCCTCTGCAATGTCCCCATCAAACACTCCCAGGACAGGTACAGCACGGGGTTAGATACAGAGTAAAGCTCCCTCTGCACTGTCCACATCAAACACTCCCAGGACAGGTACAGCACGGGGTTAGATACAGAGTAAAGCTCCCTCTACACTGTCCCCCATCAAACACTCCCAGGACAGGTACAGCACGGGGTTAGATACAGAGTAAAGCTCCCTCTACACTGTCCCCATCAAACACTCCCAGGACAGGTGCAGCACGGGGTTAGATACAGAGTAAAGCTCCCTCTGCACTGTCCCCCATCAAACACTCGCAGGACAGGTACAGCACGGGGTTAGATACAGAGTAAAGCTCCCTCTACACTGTCCCCTTCAAACACTCCCAGGACAGGTACAGCACAGGGTGCGATACAGAGTAATGCTCCCTCGACACTGTCCCCATCAAACACTCCCAGGACAGGTACAGGACGGGGTTACATGCAAAGTAAAGTTCCCTCTCCACTGTCCGCATCAAACACTCCCAGGACAGGTACAGGACGGGGTTACATGCAAAGTAAAGTTCCCTCTCCACTGTCCGCATCAAACACTCCCAGGACAGGTACAGCACGGGGTTAGATACAGAGTAAAGCTCCCTCTACACTGTCCCCCATCAAACACTCCCAGGACAGGTACAGCACAGGGTGAGATACAGAGTAAAGCTCCCTCTGCACTGTCCGCATCACACACTCCCTGGACAGGTACAGTACGGGGTGAGATGCAAAGTAAAGTTCCCTCTACACTGTCCCCATCAAACACTCCCAGGACAAGTACAGCACACGGTTAGATACAGAGTAATTTTCCCTCTACACTGTCCGCATCAAACACTCCCAGGACAGGTACAGCACGGGGTTAGATACAGAGTAAAGCTCCCTCTGCACTGTCCCCATCAAACACTCCCAGGACAGGTGGAGCACGGGGTTAGATACAGAGAAAAGCTCCCTCTACACTGTCCCCATCAAAAACCCCCAGGACATGTTCAGCATGGGGTTACAGAATAAAGCTCCCTGCACACTGTCCCCATCAAACACACACAGGACATGTTCAGCATGGGGTTACAGAATAAAGCTCCCTCTACACTGTCCCCATCAAACACACACAGGACATGTTCAGCATGGGGTTACAGAATAAAGCTCCCTCTACACTGTCCCCATCAAAAACCCCCAGGACATGTTCAGCATGGGGTTCCAGAATAAAGCTCCCTGCACACTGTCCCCATCAAACACACACAGGACAGATAGAGCATGGGATTAGATACAGAGTAAAGCTCCCTCTACACTGTCCCCATCAAACACTCCCAGGACAGGTACAGCACAGGGTTAGATACAGAGTAAAGCTCCCTCTGCACTGTCCCCATCAAACACTCCCAAGACAGGTACAGCACGGGGTTAGATACAGAGTAAAGCTCCCTCTACACTGTCCCCATCAAACACTCCCAGGACAGATAGAGCATGGGGTTAGATACAGAGTAAAGCTCCCTCTACACTGTCCCCATCAAACACTCCCTCCACAGGTACAGCACGGGGTTAGATACAAAGTAATGTTCCATCTACACTGTCCCCATCAATCACTCCCAGGACAAGGACAGCATGGGCTAGGTACAGGGTAAAGTTCCCTCTACACTATCCGCATCACACACTCCCAGGACAGGTACAGCACGGGGTTAGATGCAAAGTAAAGCTCCCTCTACACTGTCCCCATCAAACACTCTCAGGACAGGTACAGCACAGGGTGAGATACAGAGTAATGCTCCCTCTGCACTGTCCGCATCAAACACTCCCAGGACAGGTACAGTACGGGGTTCCTGCAAAGTAAAGTTCCCTCAACACTGTCCGCATCAAACACTCCCAGGACAGGTACAGCACGGGGCTAGATACAGAGTAAAGCTCCCTCGACACTGTCCCCCATCAAACACTCCCAGGACAGGTACATCACGGGGTTAGATACAGAGTAAAGCTCCCTCTACACTGTCCCCATCAAACACTCCCAGGACAGGTACAGTACGGGGTTAGATGCAGAGTAAAGCTCCCTCTACACTGTTCCCATCAAACACTCCCAGGACAGGTACCGCACACGGTTAGATACAGAGTAAAGCTCCCTCTACACTGCCCCCATCAAACACTCCCAGGACAGGTACAGCACGGGGTTAGATACAGAGTAAAGCTCCCTCGACACTGTCCCCATCAAACACACACAGGACAGATAGAGCATGGGGTTAGATACAGAGTAAAGTTCCCTCTACACTGTCCCCATCAATCACTCCCAGATCAAGGACAGCATGGGCTAGGTACAGGGTAAAGCTCCCTCTACACTGTCCGCATCACACACTCCCAGGACAGGTACAGCACGGGGTTAGATGCAAAGTAAAGTTCCCTCTACACTGTCCCCATCAAACACTCCCAGGACAGGTACAGCACGGGGTTAGATACAGAGTAAAGTTCCCTCTACACTGTCCCCATCAAACACTCTCAGGACAGGTACACCACAGGGTGAGATACAGAGTAAAGCTCCCTCTACACTGTCCCCCATCAAACACTCCCAGGACAGGTACAGCACGGGGTTAGATACAGAGTAAAGCTCCCTCTGCACTGTCCCCATCAAACACTCCCAGGACAGGTACAGCACATGGTTAGATACAGAGTAAAGCTCCCTCTACACTGTCCCCCATCAAACACTCCCAGGACAGGTACAGCACGGGGTTAGATACAGAGTAAAGCTCCCTCTGCAATGTCCCCATCAAACACTCCCAGGACAGGTACAGCACGGGGTTAGATACAGAGTAAAGCTCCCTCTGCACTGTCCACATCAAACACTCCCAGGACAGGTACAGCACGGGGTTAGATACAGAGTAAAGCTCCCTCTACACTGTCCCCCATCAAACACTCCCAGGACAGGTACAGCACGGGGTTAGATACAGAGTAAAGCTCCCTCTACACTGTCCCCATCAAACACTCCCAGGACAGGTGCAGCACGGGGTTAGATACAGAGTAAAGCTCCCTCTGCACTGTCCCCCATCAAACACTCGCAGGACAGGTACAGCACGGGGTTAGATACAGAGTAAAGCTCCCTCTACACTGTCCCCTTCAAACACTCCCAGGACAGGTACAGCACAGGGTGCGATACAGAGTAATGCTCCCTCGACACTGTCCCCATCAAACACTCCCAGGACAGGTACAGGACGGGGTTACATGCAAAGTAAAGTTCCCTCTCCACTGTCCGCATCAAACACTCCCAGGACAGGTACAGGACGGGGTTACATGCAAAGTAAAGTTCCCTCTCCACTGTCCGCATCAAACACTCCCAGGACAGCAACAGCACGTCGTTAGATACCCAGTAAAGCCCCCTCGAGACTGTCCCCATCAAATAGTCCCAGGACGGATAGAGCACGCGGTTTGATGCAGGGTAAAGCTCCCTCGACACTGTCCCCATCAAACACTCCCAGGACAGGTACAGCACGAGTTTAGATACAGAATAAAGCTCCCTCTGCATTGCCCCCCATCCAACACTCCCAGGACAGGTACAGCATGGGGTTAGATACAGAGTAAAGCTCCCTCTACACTGTCCCCATCAAACACTCCCAGGACAGGTGGAGCACGGGGTTAGATACAGAGTAAAACTCCCGCTACACTGTCCCCATCAAACACTCACAGGAATGTTCAGCATGGGGTTACAGAATAAAGCTCCCTTCACACTGTCCTCATCAAACACACACAGGACAGATACAGCATGGGGTTAGATACAGAATAAAGCTCCCTGCACACTGTCCCCATCAAACACTCCCAGGGCAGGTACAGCACGGGGTTAGATACAGAGTAAAGCTCCCTCTACACTGTCCCCATCAAACACTCCCAGGACAGGTACAGCACAGGGTGAGATACAGAGTAAAGCTCCCTCTGCACTGTCCGCATCACACACTCCCAGGACAGGTACAGTACGGGGTTAGATGCAAAGTAAAGTTCCCTCTACACTGTCCCCATCAAACACTCCCAGGACAAGTACAGCACACGGTTAGATACAGAGTAATTTTCCCTCTACACTGTCCGCATCAAACACTCCCAGGACAGGTACAGCACGGGGTTAGATACAGAGTAAAGCTCCCTCTGCACTGTCCCCATCAAACACTCCCAGGACAGGTGGAGCACGGGGTTAGATACAGAGAAAAGCTCCCTCTACACTGTCCCCATCAAAAACCCCCAGGACATGTTCAGCATGGGGTTACAGAATAAAGCTCCCTGCACACTGTCCCCATCAAACACACACAGGACATGTTCAGCATGGGGTTACAGAATAAAGCTCCCTCTACACTGTCCCCATCAAACACACACAGGACATGTTCAGCATGGGGTTACAGAATAAAGCTCCCTCTACACTGTCCCCATCAAAAACCCCCAGGACATGTTCAGCATGGGGTTCCAGAATAAAGCTCCCTGCACACTGTCCCCATCAAACACACACAGGACAGATAGAGCATGGGATTAGATACAGAGTAAAGCTCCCTCTACACTGTCCCCATCAAACACTCCCAGGACAGGTACAGCACGGGGTTAGATACAGAGTCAAGCTCCCTCCACCCTGTCACTATCAAACGATCCAATGATAGATACAGCATAGGGATGGATACAGGGAAAAGCTGCTTCCCCACTGTCCACACCAAATCACCCAGGACAGGGACAGGACGGGTCTCGATAGAGAGTAAAGCTCCCTCTACATCGTCCCCCATCAAACACTCCCTGGACAGGTACAACTCGGAGCTAGATACAGAGTAAAGCTCCCTGTGCACTGTCCACATGAAATACTCCCAGGAAAGATAGAGCACGGGGTTAGAAACAAAGTAAAGCTCCCTCTCTACTGTCCCCATCAATCACTCCCAGGACAACCACAGCATGGGCTAGGTACAGGGTAAAGTTCCCTCTACACTGTCCCCATCAAACACATCCAGGACAGGAACAGCACGTCGTTAGATACCCAGTAAAGCCCCCTCGAGACTGTCCCCATCAAATAGTCCCAGGACGGATAGAGCACGCGGTTTGATGCAGGGTAAAGCTCCCTCGACACTGTCCCCATCAAACACTCCCAGGACAGGTACAGCACGAGTTTAGATACAGAATAAAGCTCCCTCTGCATTGCCCCCCATCCAACACTCCCAGGACAGGTACAGCATGGGGTTAGATACAGAGTAAAGCTCCCTCTACACTGTCCCCATCAAACACTCCCAGGACAGGTGGAGCACGGGGTTAGATACAGAGTAAAACTCCCGCTACACTGTCCCCATCAAACACTCACAGGAATGTTCAGCATGGGGTTACAGAATAAAGCTCCCTTCACACTGTCCTCATCAAACACACACAGGACAGATACAGCATGGGGTTAGATACAGAATAAAGCTCCCTGCACACTGTCCCCATCAAACACTCCCAGGGCAGGTACAGCACGGGGTTAGATACAGAGTAAAGCTTCCTCTACACTGTCCCCATCAAACACACGCAGGATGGATACAGCACGGGGTTAGATCCAGAGTAAAGTTCCCTCGACACTGTCCCCATCAAACACTCCCAGGACATGTGGAGCACGGGGTTAGATACAGAGTAAAGCTCCCTCCACACGGTCCCCATCAAACACTGCCAGGACAGGTACAGCACGGGGCTAGATATAGACTAAAGCTCCCTCTACACTGTCCCCATCAAACACACCCAGGATAGATACAGCACGCGGTTAGAGACAGAGTAAAGCTTCCTTTGCATTGTCCCCCATCCAGCACTCCCAGGACAGGTCGAGCATGGGGTTAGATACAGAGTAAAGCTCCCTCTACACTGTCCCCATCAAACACTCCCAGGACATGTGGAGCACGGGGCTAGATACAGAGTAAAGCTCCCTCTACACTGTCCCCATCAAACACTCCCAGGACATGTGGAGCACGGGGCTAGATACAGAGTAAAGCTCCCTCTACACTGTCCCCATCAAACACTCCCAGGACAGGTACAGCACGGGGTTAGATACAGAGTAAAGCTCCCTCTACACTGTCCCCATCAAACACTCCCAGGACATGTGGAGCACGGGGCTAGATACAGAGTAAAGCTCCCTCTACACTGTCCCCATCAAACACTCCCAGGACAGGTACAGCACGGGGTTAGATACAGAGTAAAACTCCCTCTACACGGTCCCCATCAAACACTCCCAGGACAGACACAGCACGGGTTTAGATACAAAGTAAAGTTCCCTCTACACTGTCCCCATCAAATAGTCCCAGGACAGATAGAGCACGGGGTTTGATGCAGAGTAAAGCTCCCTCTACACTGTCCCCATCAAACACTCCCAGGACAGATAGAGCACGGGGTTTGATGCAGAGTAAAGCTCCCTCTACACTGTCCCCATCAAACACTCCCAGGACAGGTACAGCACGGGGTTAGATACAGATTAAAGCTCCCTCCACACTGTCCCCATCAAACACTCCCAGGACAGATACAGCACGGGGCTAGATATCGAGTAAAGCTCCCTCCACACTGTCCCCATCAAACACTCCCAGGACAGGTACAGCACGGGGTTAGATACAGAGTAAAGCTCCCTCTACACTGTCCCCATTAAACACTCCCAGGACAGGTACAATACGGGGTTAGATACAGTGTCAAGCTCCCTCCACACAGTCCCCATCAAACACTCCCAGGACAGGTACAGCACGGGGTTAGATACAGAGTCAAGCTCCCTCCACACTGTCCCCATCAAACACTCCCAGGACAGGTACAGCACGGGGTTCGATGGAGAGTAAAACCCCCTCGACACTGTCCCCATCAAACACTCACAGGACATGTTCAGCATGGGGTTCCAGAATAAAGCTCCCTGCACACTGTCCCCATCAAACACACACAGGACAGATACAAGACGGGGTTAGATACAGAGTAAAGCTCCCTCTGCACTGTCCCCATCAAACACACACAGGACAGATACAACACGGGGTTAGATACAGAGTAAAGCTCCCTCTGCACTGTCCCCCATCAAACACACACAGGACAGATACAACACGGGGTTAGATAAAGGGAAAAGCTGCTTCCACACTGTCCCCATCAAACACACACAGGACAGGTACAACAAGGGGTTAGATACAGAGTAAAGCTCCCTCTACACTGTCCCCATCAAACACACACAGGACAGATAGTGCATGGGGTTAGATACAGAGTAAAGCTCCCTCTCCACTGTCCCCATCAAACACACACAGGACAGGTACAGCACGGGGCTTGATATAGAGTAAAGCTCCCTCTGCACTGTCCCCAACAAACACTCCCAGGACAGGTCCAGCACGGGGTTAGATACAGAGTAAAGCTCCCTCTACACTGTCCCCATCAAACACACCCAGGACAGATAGAGCATGGGGTTAGATACAGAGTAAAGCTCCCTCTACACTGTCCCCATCCAACACTCCCAGGACAGATAGAGCATGGGGTTAGATACAGAGTAAAGCTCCCTCTACACTGTCTCCATCAAACACACACAGGACAGATAGAGCATGGGGTTACATACAGAGTAAAGCTCCCTCTACACTGTCCCCATCAAACACACCCAGGACAGGTACAGCACGGGGTTAGATACAGAGGAAAGCTCCCTCCACACTGTCCCCATCAAACACACCCAGGACAGTTACAGCACGGGGTTAGATACAGAGTAAAGCTCTCTCCACACTGTCCCCATCAAACACACCCAGGACCGGTACAGCACGGGGTTACATACAGAGTAAAGCTCCCTCTACACTGTATCTACACCCTATCGGTAACTGCAACACTGTATTCTGCACCCTTTCCTCTCCTTCTCCCCTGTGTACTCTATGAACGGTATGTTTTGTCTGTATAGCGCACAAGAAACAATACTTTTCACTGCATCCCAATACAAATCAATCAAATCAAATCAAATTAACACGGTGAAGTTTGGACCCTGTGGGGTGACAGTTGTCTGAATACAGATTCTATCTTATTGTAACATTCAGGTACCACGTGTACTGAGCTCACAAGCGTTCTGTCTGTATTGTGTGAATCCAGTCTTGAAATCTCCACTCATGTTGCTAATTCTGCCAAGACAGAAACAGAAAGAATGTTTGAATTCTCCGTGATTAGACCCCTTAACAATAAACAACATGTTGGATGAGAGGGATAGAGAGAGAGAGGAAGAGATACAGAGTAACAGAGAGGTAGGGAGAATGAGAGAGAGCAATGCACAGAGTAACAGTTGTCTGAATACAGATTCCATCTCATTGTAACATTCAGTACCACATGTACTGAGCTCACCAGCATTTGCAGAAGCCATTATATAAATACTGTTCTGTCTGTATTGTGTGAATCCAATCTTGAAATTTGCACTCATGTTGCTAATTCTGCCAAGACAGAAACAGAAAGAGTGTTTGAATTCTCCGTGATTAGACCCCTTCACGATAAACAACATGGTGGATGAGAGGGATAGAGAGAGAGAGGAAGAGAGCGAGAGATGGAGCGATGCAGAGTAACAGAGAGATAGGGAGAGGGAGCAATGCAGAGAGTAACAGTTAGACAGTGAGGAATAGAGATTAATTCAGATGGATAGTGAGTGACAGGGGAGTCGGAGACGCTACATAAACAAGGTAAAGATTTGAAAATGGGGGAGTGTTTCTTACCCACTTTTAAAAGACAATCCACACTCACACCAGTCACATTTCACACTCTCTGCTCAGTCCTGTGTTGGGGGGTGTTGAGTGTGGGATCAGTGCTTGCTTTTCTCAAACCGCACTGATATTCCCAACAAGGGCAAGAGGTTTCAGTGTTTAAAACTGTAAACATTTAAAAACAAAAGCAGATAGGATTTGGTTAAATCTCACGGGATCCAGGGTGAGGTAGCCAAATTGATATAAAATAGGCTTGATGACAGAAGGTGGTTGTAGAGGGTTGTTTTTTTGTCAAACTGGAGGCCTGTGACCAGCGGGGTGCCTCAGGGATCGGTGCTGGGTCCACTGTTATTTGTCATTTATATTAATGATTTGGATGAGAATTTAGGAGGCATGGTTCGTAAGTTTGCAAATGACACCAACATTTATGGCATAGTGGACAGTGAAGAAGGTTATCTAGGATTGCAACGGGATCTTGATCAATTGGGCCAGTGGGCTGATGAATGGCAGATGGAGTTTAATTTAGATAAATGCGAGGTGATGCATTTTGGTGGATTGAACCAACGCAGGACTTACTCAGTTAATGGTAGGGTGTTGGTGAGAGTTACAGAACAAAGAGATCTCGGGGTACAGATTGATAACTCCTTGAAAGTGGAGTCACAGGTGGATAGAGTGGTGAAGAAGGCATTCCACACTCTTGGTTTCATTGGTCAGAACATGGAATACAGGTGTTGGGACGTCTTGTTGAAGTTATACAAGGCATTGGTAAGACCACACTTGGAATGCTGTGTATTGTTTTGGTCACCCTATTATAGAAAGGATATTATTAAACCAGAAAGTGCGCACAAAAGAATTACTGGGATGCTACAGGGTCTTGATGGTTTGAGTTATAATGAGAGGCTGGATAGTCTGGGACTTTTTGTCCTTGAGTTGACATAGGCGTGGTCTTATAGAGGTCTATAAAATAATGAGGCATAAATATAGCAGCTTTATAGAACCTCAGTTAATCCGCACTTGGAATATAGTGTTCAATTCTGATCGACACACTGCCAGAAAAATGTGGAGGCTTTGGAGAGGATTCAGAAAAGATTTACCAGGATGTTGCCTGGTATGGAGGGCATTAGCTATGAGGAGAGGTTGGAGAAACTTGATTTGTTCTCATTGGAACGACAGAGGTTGAGGGGTGAACTGGTAGAAGTCTACAAGATTATGAGGGGCATGGTCAGAGTGGATATTCAGAAGCTTTTTCTCTGGGTCGAAGAGTCAATTACTCGGGGGCATAAGTTTCAGGTGCGAGAGGCAAGGTTTAAAGGAGATGTACGAGGCATGTTTTTTACACAGAGGGTGGTGTGCCTGGAACTCACTGCCGGGGAGGTAGTGGAAGCAGACACAATCGTGAGCTTTACGGAGTGTCTGGACAAATACATGAATAGGATGGGAATAGAGGGATACGGTCCCCGGAAGGGTAGGGGGTTTTAGTTCAGTCAGGCAGCATGGTCGGTGCAGGCTTGGAGGGCCGAAGGGACTGTTCCTGTGCTGTAATTTTTGTTGTCCTTTGATAAGCTCGTCAACATCTTTTCCAAAAGGGAGAGGAGTCTAAAACCAGAGGGCACAGGTTTAAGGTGAGAGAGGAGAGGGTCCAGAGGGCAATTCTTTTCACAAAGAGGGTGGTGAGGAATTGGAACAAGCTGCCAGAGGTCGTAGTAGCGGCGGGTACAATTTTATATTTAAGAAAGCATTTAGACAGTTATATTGGGAAGATTGGTATGGAGGGATATATGTCAAACAGGCAAATGGTACTAGCTTAATGGTAAAATCTGGGTGGCATGGACAAGTTTGGCCAAAGGGCTTGTTTCCAATGTGTAAATCTTTATGTCTCTACCCCGCTGGGCCCTGTAAGAACTCTCTGAGTTTGAATGAGATCACCTCTCATTCTTCCAAAGTGCATAAAATAAAAGTCCAGTCTATTGAATCTTTCCTCAGGGGACACTCCCTCCACCCCTGGAATTAATGCAGTGAAACCTCATTGAAGTCTCTCAACAAGAATGTATTTCCTTAGGTAAGAGGATAAAACTGTACACAACACTGTGTGTGTGGTTAAAGCCCCAGTTTGTGTCTTAGTTTGACTGTATTTGTACACAAACTCACACACCACACATGTGGATAAATGTGATGTTATCCACTTTGAACGGAGAAACAGAATGGCAGAGTATAGGTTAAATGGTGATAGATTGGGAATGATGGTGTACAAAGGGACCTGGATGTCCTTATACACCAGTCACTGGAAGTGAGCTTGCAGGAAAGCAAGCAGTTAGGAAGACCAATGGGATGTTGTCCTTCTTTGCAAGAGGATGTGAGTCCAGGAGCAAGGATGTCTTACTGCAGCTGGACAGGGCCTCAGTGAGACCACACCTGGAGTATTGTGGACAGTTTTGCTCTCCTTATCTGAGAAAGCATTGAAGAAAATTGCTCACTGTGAACAAACCTAAAAAAGCTGACTGATGTTTCATTCCAGATTCTCAGAGGGAGAGAGAGAGAGAGATTCAGAGAAAACACAGACTGAGTGAGTGAGAAAAAGGGAGTGACAGAGATCAAGAGGGGGACCGAGAGATAGTGAGTGAGAGAAATATATCAGTCAGAGTGCATCGGAAAAGGAGGATTGGGATTTGTCAGCCTTGCTTTATGGAAAGCTTTAGTGTTTGGTCAGAATGTTAACACGGTGAAGTTTGGAGCCTCTGGGGTGACAGTTGTCTGAATACAGATTTTATCTCATTGTAACATTAATGTACCACGTGTACTGAGCTCACCAACATTTGCAAACCATCGTTTGAAGAAAGCTTGCTGTTTATATTGTATGAATCCAGCCCTTTGGAAATGTAGTCAGTCTTATTCAGGAAAAGGACAAGCTAATTTCAGAGGGAGAGATACAGATACAGAGGCAGGCTGAGACTGAAACAGGATGGGATTGTGCTGTACAGGTTTCAGAGCTGACACTGAGACACACACAAGATGTACAGTCGCAGATTGTACCTGACACTTACAAAAAAACGTCGCAAATAGGAACAGGAGGAGACCATTCGGCCCATCGAGCCTGCACCGACAATAATCCCACCCTATCCCCGTAACACCACACATTTACCCTGCTGATCCCCCCCGAAACTAGGGTCAATTTGTCACGGCCAATCAACCAACCTGGGCATCTTTTGACTGTGGGAGGAAACCGGAGCACCCGGAGGAAACCATGATCAGCCATGGTCACAATGGATGGCGGAGCAGGATGGAAGGGCTGAATGGCCTCCACCTGTTCCTATTTTCTATGTTTCTTTGTAAGTTCCACGTGGCAAAATGTTTCTTCATTTCACTCCTAAAAGTCTAAAATACCAAACATTGTCTAAAATCAAATGTCCCCCAAGTCCTAGACTCCCCAACCAGCAGAAAATGTTCCTCTTTATCAGCATCTGTGGGTCATCCTGACTCGAAACATTGGCTCTATTCCCTCTCCACAGATGCTGTTTAATGCGTTTCACTGCATTAAAACCTGCTGAGATTTTCTGTTTTTGTTTCAGCGCCTGTTCGGCGACACTGAGGGAGAATTTAGCATGGCCAACGCACCCTAACCATCGTGTCTTTCGAACTGTGGGGGGAAAGTGGAGCAGGCGGAGGAAACCCACGCAGACACGGGGAGAATGTACAGACTCCGCACAGACAGTGACCCAAGCCTGGAATCGACCCCGGGTCCCTGGCGCTCTGAGGCAGCAGTGCTAACCTCTGTGCCACCCATGATTCCTGCATCTGCAGTATTTTGCTTTTAGCTTTCTTCTTTATTAACCCTCTCCATTTCACTTATTATTTTGAAGGGTTTCATTAAATCACTCCTTAACCTCAATCCCAGTGTTTCAGAGTAAATCTTCATCGACACAAAAACCATACAATCACCACAGTGCAGAAGGAGGCCATTCAGCCTATCGGGTCTGTACTGACTCTCCGAAAGAGCATCTATCCGCATAACGCCATGCATTTACCAGAGCTAATTCCCCGAACCTACACATCCCTGGACATTAAGGGGCAATTTAGCATGGCCAATTAACCTAAACCGCACACCTTTGGAGTGTGGGAGGAAACCGGGGCACTCGGAGGAAACCAACGCAGACATGGGGAGAATGTGTAAACTCCACACAGACAGTCACCCGAGGCTGGAATTGAACCCGGGTTCCTGACGCTGTGAGGCAGCAGTGCCAACCACTGTGCCATTGTACCACCCTGCTCAGAAAACACTTCCAACCCAAACACAACACACAGAGTAAAATCCCCTCTGCTCTGTCCAAGGAATTTTTAATTGCAGATTTTTAGATTGACTTTTTAGGAAAAACAGAACTCAAATTGCTCAGCATCCCAGAGTGGACTCTTGTTTATTCCAACCATGATCTCATCCCCGCAGATTCAAACATGAAGTTTAAGCTGTGGATACAGTTGTGTCTGTCTGTCTCAGAGTTTGTGTATTCAGTCTTTCACTGCCTTTTAAACTTCTCTGGAGAATTTGAATGCTGGATGTTGCTTAATCATTCCTTTCTCTCAGCACATGGAACTGGTGAAACTTCAAGGGTCACAATCTAATGTCAGTAACAAAGAACTGTATCTTTATTCATCCATCATTTCCAATCTCTGAATAGATCACACACATTTCCAGAATGCAGGAAGCTCTCAATGGAAACTGCTTCCAATTATTCCCCAATACAATTGTTCAGACTTTACTGTAAACTACATTCCACTGACATTCCCAAAGCAGCCACAGAAAAGTGACTGGTTATTTTAAACATTGAAACTGAACTATATTAACTTACGATTCACTCACATTGTACAGAAATGTTGACCCTGTGGGATGACAGTTTGGGAGTAACATTGCAACATTAAGGTCCCCTGCGTATTGTGTTTGACAACATTTGCAGCATTTCCAAGATATCAGCGACATTGCTGTGTGTATTGTGTGAATCAAGCTGTGAAATATCCACACATATTGAACTCCCACTGCTGCTGCCTTTTCATCATTTATAAACACACAAACTAGAAGCAGGAGGAACATAGAACATAGAACATAGAACATTACAGCGCAGAACAGGCCCTTCGGCCCACGATGTTGCACCGACCAGTTAAAAAAAAAACTGTGACCCTCCAACCTAAACCAATTTCTTTTCGTCCATGAACCTATCTACGGATCTCTTAAACGCCCCCAAACTAGGCGCATTTACAACTGATGCTGGCAGGGCATTCCAATCCCTCACCACCCTCTGGGTAAAGAACCTACCCCTGACATCGGTTCTATAACTACCCCCCCTCAATTTAAAGCCATGCCCCCTCGTGCTGGATCTCTCCATCAGAGGAAAAAGGCTATCACTATCCACCCTATCTAAACCTCTAATCATCTTATATGTTTCAATAAGATCCCCTCTTAGCCGCCGCCTTTCCAGCGAAAACAATCCCAAATCCCTCAGCCTCTCCTCATAGGATCTCCCCTCCATACCAGGCAACATCCTGGTAAACCTCCTCTGCACCCTCTCCAAAGCCTCCACATCCTTCCTGTAATGTGGGGACCAGAACTGCACACAGTACTCCAAGTGCGGCCGCACCAGAGTTGTGTACAGTTGCAACATAACGCTACGACTCCTAAATTCAATCCCCCTACCAATAAACGCCAAGACACCATATGCCTTCTTAACAACCTTATCTACTTGATTCCCAACTTTCAGGGATCTATGCACACATACACCTAGATCCCTCTGCTCCTCCACACTATTCAAAGTCCTCCCGTTAGCCCTATACTCAACACATCTGTTATTCCTACCAAAGTGAATTACCTCACACTTCTCCGCATTAAATCCATCCGCCACCTCTCGGCCCAACTTTGCAACCTGTCTAAGTCTTCCTGCAAACTACGACACCCTTCCTCACTGTCTACCACACCACCGACTTTGGTGTCATCAGCAAATTTGCTAATCCACCCAACTATACCCTCATCCAGATCATTAATAAATATTACAAACAGCAGTGGCCCCAAAACAGATCCCTGAGGTACACCACTTGTAACCGCACTCCATGATGAATATTTACTATCAACCACCACCCTCTGTTTCCTATCCGCTAGCCAATTCCTGATCCAATTTCCTAGATCACCCCCAATCCCATACATCTGCATTTTCTGCAGAAGCCTACCATGATGAACCTTATCAAACGCCTTACTAAAATCCATATATACCACGTCCACTGCCTTGCCCCCATCCACCTCCTTGGTCACTTTCTCAAAAAACTCAATAAGGTTAGTAAGGCACGACCTACCTGCCACAAAACCATGCTGACTATCACCTATCAATTCATTACTCTCCAAATAACTATAAATCCTATCCCTTATAATTTTTTCCAACATCTTGCCGACAACAGAAGTGAGACTCACCGGTCTATAATTCCCGGGGAAGTCTCTGTTCCCCTTCTTAAACAATGGGACAACATTCGCTAACCTCCAATCTTCTGGTACTATACCAGAGGCCAACGACGACCTGAAGATCAGAGCCAGAGGCTCTGCAATCACTTCTCTTGCCTCCCAGAGAATCCTTGGATAAATCCCATCCGGACCAGGGGATTTATCTATTTTCAGACCCTCCAGAATATCCTGCACATCCTCCTTATCAACTGTAATACTGTCTATTCTACTCCCCTGCAACCCAGTGTCCTCCTCAGCTATATTCATGTCCCCTTGCGTGAACACCGAAGAGAAATATTGGTTCAATGCTTCACCAATCTCCTCCGGTTCCACACATAACTTCCCTCTGCCATCTATAACTGGCCCTAAACTTGCCCTAACCAACCTTCTGTTCTTGACATACCTATAGAACGCCTTAGGATTCTCTTTAACCCTATCCGCCAAAGTCTTCTCATGTCCCCTTTTAGCCCTTCTAAGCTCGCTCTTCAACTCCCTCTTAGCCAATCTAAAGCTTTCTAGTGCACTACCCGAGTGCTCACGTCTCATCCGAACATAAGCCTCCTTTTTCTTTTTAACCAACAAAGAAACTTTTTTGGTGCACCACGGTTCCCTAGCCCTACCAATTCATCCTTGCCTGACAGGGACATACCTATCACAGACTCGCAGTAGCTGCTCCTTGAAAAAACTCCACATGTCGGACGTTCACATTCCCCAACACAATTGTTGACACGTTTTCGGGACAGGAAAAGTAGATTCAACTGACAGATTCTGAGCCCCAGGTTGAATCTTTAAGATGTAAAAATGAACTGAAAGCCCAGGTCTCTCTGTTCCTGCAACTATTTTAACATTGACCCATTGATTTTAAATTGCTTCTCCTGTGTGTAAAATACCATCCATCAACTTCAGGTTTGAACATTAATAAGCGACTGAGCATCAACTGTGAATTATAGAAGGTAGTTCCAAACTAATATCACACCTGGTGTGGCAAAGTGTTCCTGAATTTCACTCCGTGTGTCTAAAATCCAATGTCCCCCAAGTCCTGTCCCCATCAAACACTCCCAGGACAGGTACAGCACAGGGTTAGGTACAGAGTATAGCTCCCTGGACACTGTCCCCATTAAACACTCCCAGGAAAAATACAGCACGGGGTTCAATACAGAGTAAAGGTCCCTCGACACTGTCTCCATCAAACACTCGCAGGACAGGGACAGCACGGGGTTCGATACAGAGTAAAGCTCCCTCTCCACTATCCCCATAAAACACTTCCAGGAGAGATACAGCATGGGGTTAGATACAGAGCAAAACTCCCTCTACACTGTCCCCCATCAAACACACCCAGGACAGGTTCAGCACGTGTTTAGATAGAGTGAAGCTCCCTATACACTGTCCCCATCAAACACTCCCAGGACAGGTACAGCACGGGGTTAGATACAGAGTAAAGCTCCCTCTATACTGTCCCCCATCAAACACTCCCAGGACAGGTACAGCACGGGGTTCGATACAGAGTAAAGCTCCCTCTCCACTGTCCCCATAAAACACTTCCAGGAGAGATACAGCACGGGGTTAGATACAGAGCAAAGCTCCCTCTACACTGTCCCCCATCAAACACACCCAGGACAGATACAGCACGTGTTTAGATACAGAGTGAAGCTCCCTCTACACTGTCCCCCGTCAAACACTCCCAGGACATATACAGCACAGGGTTAGATACAGAGTAAAGCTCCCTCTACACTATCCCCATCAAACACTCCCAGGACAGGTACAGCACAGGTTTAGATACAGAGTGAAGCTCCCTATACACTGTCCCCATCATATAATCCAATGACAGACACAGCATGGTGCTAGATTAAAGGAAAAGCTGCCTCCACATTGTGCACATCAAACACACCCAGGACAGGTACAGCACGGGGTTAGATACAGCTCAAATCTTCCTCTCCATTTTGCCCCATCATTCTGTGGGTGTGTGTGTGAGAGAATGTGTGTGTGAGAGAGAGTGTGTGTATGTGTGAGAGAGTGTGTGTGAGAGAGAGAGTGTGTGTGAGAGAGAGAGTGTGTGCGAGAGAGAGAGTGTGTGCGAGAGAGAGAGTGTGTGCGAGAGAGAGTGTGTGTGCGAGAGAGAGTGTGTGTGCGAGAGAGAGAGCGTGTGCGTGAGAGAGAGTGTGTGTGTGAGAGAGTATATGTTTGTGAGTGTATGTGTGAGAGAGTGTGTGTGTGAGAGAGAGATAGAGTGTGTGAGAGAGAGAGTGTGTGCGAGAGAGAGTGTGTGTGTGTGAGAGAGAGTGTGTGTTTGAGAGAGAGTGTGTGCGAGAGAGAGTGTGTGTGAGAGAGAGACTGTGCGTGAGGGAGAGTGTGTTAGAGAGAGTGTGTGTGTGAGAAAGAGTGTGTGTGTGAGAGACAGGCTGTGTGTGAGAGACAGGCTGTGTGTGAGAGAGTGTGTGAGAGAGTGTGTGCGAGAGAGAGAGTGTGTGTGTGAGAGAGAGTGCGTGTGAGTGAGAGTGTGTGTGTGAGAGAGAGTGTGTGTGTGTGAGAGTGTGTGTGAGAGTGAGAGTGTGTGGGAGAGTGAGAGTGTGTGTGAGAGAGAAACCGTGTGTGTGAGAGAGCGTGTGTGTGTGTGAGAGAGAGAGTGTGTGTGAGAGAGAGAATGTGTGTGAGAGAGAGTGTGTGTGTGAGAGAGAGAGAGTTTTCGAGAGAGAGTTTTCGAGAGAGAGAGTGTGTGTGTGTGTGTGAGAGAGTGTGTGTGTGTGAGAGAGAGAGTTTTCGAGAGAGTGTGTGCGAGAGAGAGAGTGTGTGTGAGAGAGACCGTTTGTGTGAGAGAGAGTGTGTGTGAGAGAGAGAGTGTGTGTGAGAGAGAGAGTGTGTGTGAGAGAGAGTGTGCGAGAGTGTGTGTGTGAGAGAGTGTGTGTGTGAGAGAGAGAGTGTGTGTGAGAGAGAGTGTGTGTGTGAGAGAGAGAGTGTGTGTGAGAGAGAGAGAGTGTGTGTGTGAGAGAGTGTGTGTGTGTGTGTGAGGGAGAGTGTGTGTGTGAGAGACATAGAGTGTGTGCGAGAGCGAGAGCATGTGTGTGTCCCCATCAAACAAACCAAGGACAGATACAGCACGGAGTTAGATACAGAGTAAAGCTCCCTCTGCACTGTCCCCAACAAACTCGCCCAGGACAGGTACAGCACGGGGTTAGATACAGAGTAAAGCTCTCGCGATACTGTCCCCAACAAACACTCCCAGGACAGGTACAGCACGGCGTTAGATACAGAGTAAAGCTCCCTCTACACTGTCCCCATCAAACACCCCCCAGGACAGGTACAGCACGGGGTTAGATACAGATTAAAGCTCATTGTACACTGTCCCCATCAAACAAACCAAGGACAGGTACAGCACGGGTTTAGATACAGAGTAAAGCTCCCTCGATACTGT
>NW_027590724.1:182500-187500 GCF_964213995.1 Mustelus asterias
TAACTATCAAATCTCCACATCATGACGAGCAAATATTCCAATGACAGATACAGCATGGGGATAGATACAGGGAAAAGCTGCCACACATCAAACACACCCAGGACAGGGACAGCATCGGGTGAGATACAGCGTAAATCTCCCTCCACATTGTGTGTGTGAGAGAGAATGTGTGTGTGTGAGAGGGAATATGAGTTTGTGTGTGTGTGTGAGAGGGAGAGTGTGAGAAAGAGAGACAATGTGTGATGGAGACAGCGTGCGTCTGAGAGAAAGTGTGTGTGTGTGTGAGAGAGAGTGTGTGTGTGAGAGAGGGTGTGTGTGAGAGAGAGAGAGTGTGTGTGTGTGAGAGAGTGTGTGTGTGAGAGAGAGAGTATGTGTGTGTCTGAGAGTGTGAGAGAGTGTATGTGTGAGAGAGAGAGAACGTGTGTGTGTGTGTGAGAGAGAGAGTGTGTGTGTCTGAAAGTGTGAGAGAGTGTGTGTGTGAGATAGTATGTGTGTGCCTGAGAGTGTGAGAGTGTGTGTGTGTGAGAGAGAGTGCGTGTGTGTGAGAGAGAGTGTGTGTCTGTGTGAGATAGTATGTGTGTCTGAGTGTGTGAGAGAGTGTGTGTGTGTGAGAGAGAGAGCGTGTGTGTGTGTGTGAGATTATGTGTGTGTCTAAGAGTGTGTAAGAGAGAGTGTGTGTGTGAGCTGATCTTTTTCTACAGTCTATCGGTAACTGCAACACGATATTCTGCACCCTTTCCTCTCCTTCTCCCTGTGTACTCTATGTACGGAATGTTTTGTCTGTATAGCGCACAAGAAACAATACTTTTCACTGCATCCCAACACAAATCAATCAAATCAAATCAAATTAACACGGTGAAGTTTGGACCCTGTGGGGTGACAGTTGTCTGAATACAGATTCTATCTTATTGTAACATTCAGGTACCACGTGTACTGAGCTCACCAGCGTTCTGTCTGTATTGTGTGAATCCAGTCTTGAAATATCCACTCATGTTGCTAATTCTGCCAAGACAGAAACAGAAAGAGTGTTTGAATTCTCCGTGATTAGACCCCTTAACGATAAACAACATGGTGGATGAGAGGGATAGAGAGGGAGAGGGAGAGAGAGAGAGGAAGAGAGAGAGATGGAGCGATACAGAGTAACAGAGAGATAGGGAGAGGGAGCAATGCAGAGAGTTACAGTTAGACAGTGAGGAATAGAGATTAATTCAGATGGATGGTGAGTGACAGGGGAGTCCGAGACGCTACATAAGCAAGGTAAAGATTTGAAAATGGAGGAGTGTTTCTTACCCACTTTTAAAAGACAATCCACACTCACACCAGTCACATTTCACACTCTCTGCTCAGTCCTGTGTTTTGGGGGTGTTGAGTGTGGGATCAGTGTTTGCTTTTCTCAAACCGCAGTGATATTCCCAACAAGGGCAAGACGTTTCAGTGTTTAAACATGTAAACTTTTAAAAACAAAAGCAGACAGGATTTGGTTAAATCTCACGGGATCCAGGGTGAGATAGCCAAATGGATATAAAATAGGCTGGATGACAGAAGACAGAGGGTGGTTGTAGAGGGTTGTTTTTTTGGTCAAACTGGAGGCCTGTGACCAGCGGGGTGCCTCAGGGATCGGTGCTGGGTCCACTGTTATTTGTCATTTATATTAATGATTTGGATGAGAATTTAGGAGGCATGGTTTGTAAGTTTGCAGTTGACACCAAGATTTGTGGCATAGTGGACAGTGAAGAAGGTTATCTCGGGTTGCAATGGGATCTTGATCAATTGGGCCAGTGGGCTGTTGAATGGCAGATGGAGTTTAATTTAGATAAATGCAAGCGGATACATTTTGGTGGATCGAACCAACACAGGACTTACTCAGTTAATGGTAGGGTATTGGTGAGAGTTACAGAACAAAGAGATCTCGGGGTACAGATTGACAGCTCCTTGAAAGTGGAGTCACAGGTGGATAGGGTGGTGAAGAAGGCATTCCACATGCTGGGTTTCATTGGTCAGAACATGGAATAGAGGAGTTGGGACGTCTTGTTGGAGTTGTACAAGACATTGGTAAGACCACACTTGGAATGCTGTGTATTGTTCTGGTCACCTTATAAAAAGGAGATTATTAAGCTAGAAAGTGTGCAGAAAAGAATTACTGGGATGCTATGGGGTCCTGATGGTTTGAGTTATAATGAGAGGCTGGATACTCTGGGACCTTTTTTCCCTTGAGTTGGCTTAGTGGTGTTCTTCTAGAGGTCTCTAAAATAATGAGGGCATGGATATAGCAGCTTTATAGAACCTTAGTTAGGCCGCACTTGGAATATAGTGTTCAATTCTGATCGACACACGACCAGAAAGATGTGGAGAATTTGGAGAGGGTTCAGAAAAGATTTACCAGGATGTTGCCTGGTATGGAGGGCATTAGCTCTGAGGAGAGATTGGAGAAACTTGCTTTGTTCTCACTGGAACGACGGAGGTTGAGGGGCGACCTGATAGAATTCTACAAGATTATGAGGGGCATGGACAGAGTGGATAGTCAGAAGCTTTTTACCAGGGTGGAAGATTCAAAATCTAGGGGGCATAGGTTTAAGGTGTGAGGGGCAAGGTTTAAAGGAGATGTACAAGGCAAGTTTTTTTACACAGAGGGTGGTGGGTGCCTGGAACTCTCTGCCGGGGGAGGGAGTGGAAGCAGATACGATAGTGAGTTTTACGGAACGTCTGGACAAATACATGAATAGGATGGGAATAGAGGGATACAGTCCCCGGAAGGGTAGGGGGTTTTAGTTCAGTCGGGCAGCATGGTTGGTGCAGGCTTGGAGGGCCGAAGGGACTGTTCCTGTGCTGTAATTCTCTTTGTTCTTTGAGAAGCTCGTCAACATCTTTTCCAAAAGGGAGGGCAGTCTTAAACTACAAGACATAGGTTTAAGGTGAGAGGGGAGAGGGTCCAGAGGGCAATTCTTTTCACACATAGGGTGGTGAGGGATTGGAACAAGCTGCCAGAGGTCGTAGTAGAAGCGGATACAATTTTATATTTTAAAAAGCATTCAGACAGTTATTCTGGTAAGATTGGTATGGAGGGATTTGGGCCAAACGCAAGGCATTTGATACGAGCTTTATGGTTAAAAACTGGGTGGCAGGGAAAAGTTGGGCCAAAGGACCCATTTGTATCTGAGCTCTGTTTTCTGCCCGGAAACCATTTCTCAATCCATCCCAGTATTTTCCAAATTTGTGGATTGGACACAGTAAATTGCCATTTCCTGTCCAAAGCTGTGTTGGTTCGGTGGATTAAGGTAAATGTGTGGGGTTACGGGGATAGGGCTGGGTCAAGGGCCTTGGTAAGATACTGTGTCAGAGAGTCAGTACAGACTCGATGGGCTGAATGGTCTCCTTCTGCACTGCAGGGATTCTGTGACTCTACTATTAAGATCACTTTGTCATTTGAAGCTTCCAGCTAAAATGCTGACAATGCTGCCTATTTCTGTGCACTTTGGCAAATGTTCTGTCTCATCACCGGGCGACACGGTGGCACAGTGGTTAGCACTGCTGACTCACAGCGCCAGGGATCTGGGTTCGATTCCCCGCCTCGAGTGACTGTCTGTGTGGAGTTTGCACGTTTGCTAAATTGCCCCTTAGTGTCAGGGGGATTTGGGCGTGGGTGGGATTATTTTTGGGGCAGGCTTGTTGGGCTGAATGGCCTCATTCTGCAGTGTAGGAATGGTTGATAAATAGTGAAACTGAGACACAAACTGGGGCTTGGCAGCAGCAGACAGAATGGGAATCATTGCATCCTGCAGGGATTTTTATTACAGAATCAATTTCAGAAAATTTAAAACTCAAAAGTCACAACAGCAAAGTGTGGGATTGCAAACTTGGAATGATTAGCCTAGGACTAAAGTTTAAAAGCTACAGATTGACATTCAGAAACAAGAGATGGCCTCACATCTTCAATTCTGTGATTGTCTGGCATCTCCTGCTCTGAATATTACAAAATCTCTGCCCCCTTCATGCGTCTGGAGACTTTGAAAGTTACGCAGACATTGGTAAAACTTTCCTTTATCTCAAGGCATCTCCTGTGAAATACTCAACTTCTGCAAAGAGACACAATCTAATTGACACTTTCTGAATCTCCTTTCAAACAACCTCCCAACCCCACTGTGCAGGATGCAGGAATGTCACCTTTTGTCACATTCCCCAACACAATTGTTGACACGTTTTCGGGACAGGAAAAGTAGATTCAACTGACAGATTCTGAGCCCCAGGTTGAATCTTTAAGATGTAAAAATGAACTGAAAGCCCAGGTCTCTCTGTTCCTGCAACTATTTTAACATTGACCCATTGATTTTAAATTGCTTCTCCTGTGTGTAAAATATCATCTATCAACTTCAGGTTTGAACATTAATAAGCGACTGAGCATCAACTGTGAATTATAGAAGGTAGTTCCAAACTAATATCACACCTGGTGTGGCAAAGTTTCCTGAATTTCACTCCGAAAAGTCTAAAACCCTAAACATTGTCTAAAATCCAATGTCCCCTAAGTCCTGTCCCCATCAAACACTGTAAGAAGTCTCACAACACCAGGTTAAAGACTTTAACATGGTGTTGTGAGACTTCTTACTGTGCTTACCCCAGTCCAACGCCGGCATCTCCACATCATGCCCATCAAACACTCCCAGGACAGATACAGCAAGGGGTTAGGTACAGAGTATAGCTCCCTCGACACTGTCCCCATTAAACAATCCCAGGACAAATACAGCACGGGGTTCAATACAGAGTAAAGGTCCCTCTACACTGTCCCCATCAAACACACCCAGGACAGGTACAGCATGGGGTTAGATACAGAATAAAGCTCCCTCTACACTGTCCCCATCAAACACACCCAGGACAGGTACAGCATAAGGTTAGATACAGAATAAAGCTCCATCGACACTGTCCCAATCAAACACTCACAGGATAGATACAGCACAGAGTGTGCGTGAGTGAGACAGACAGTGTGCGTGAGTGAGACAGACAGTGTG